>NC_085099.1:44612-102112 GCF_963422355.1 Corticium candelabrum | reverse complement strand
GTTTGTGTGTGTGTGTGTGTGTCACTGTGTGTGTGTGTGTGTGTCACTGTGTGTGTGTGTGTTTGTCTTTCTGACTTTTCATTTCATAATTGCCTTCATCGCATTGTCTATCTATATGCAGCAACTACAGCAGGAGTCACATCTCAGGCAATTTCAGATAGAAGTACGTAGACTTACTATGTTTTCATTGGAATATTGCAAGTTTGTGTGTTCATTTAGCAAGCTGCAGGTGGAAAAGATATTGAAATCAAACAACTACAAACTGTTGTGGAACAAAGGGAACAGGAAGTGAAGGTGAGTTGGTGTTGTGAGTATGTGAATGACGTTTCAGTTTCTATTACATGAGAATGCTTCTGGCGTTAGATGCTTCAAGACCAAATACGACATGCTGCTGACATGGCATCAAAAAAAGCAGCTCTGTCTGAGCAACACTTCAAGGTTAACTAGAACAGTTGTGTTGAATGGATTGGTAGATTGGTGTGTGTGTGTGTGTGTGTGTGTGTGTGTGTGTGTGTGTGTGTGTGTGTGTGTGTGTGTGTGTGTGTGTGTGTGTGTGTGTGTGTGTGTGTGTGTGTTTGTGTGTGTGTTTGTGTGTGTGTGTGTGTGTGTGTGTGTGTGTGTGTGTGTGTGTGTGTGTGTGTGTGTGTGTGTGTGTGTGTGTGTGTGTGTGTGTACGCATGTGTGTGTGTGTGTGTGTGTGTGTGTGTGTGTGTGTGTGTGTGTGTGTACGCATGTGTGTGTGTGTGTGTGTGTGTGTGTGTGTGTGTGTGTGTACGCATGTGTGTGTGTGTGTGTGTGTGTGTGTGTGTGTGTGTGTGTGTGTGTGTGTGTTGTGTTGTGTTGTGTGCATTTATCTTCATTGGGCTGCTGCCCATTTACTTGCTAGCTGCAAGGCTTTCCATTTGTTTGTCAAATTCTATTCTGTTAAGTGCAAGTGGTTTTGGTCAGATCAAACTCACACAAGACGTCAAATCAAAATTTGTAGTATGTGAGATCAAGTGTGTAATCTATGAAATCAAGTTAACTGTATGTGTCAATCAAACTTGTCATACCTCAACTCAAATTTGCAACTTAAACTAACTTTGTTGTTCATCAAATCAAATCTAGACGAGGTCAAATCAAATTAGCAAGATGGCACTATAGGTTAGTTTAAACTTTTTGAGTCCAGCTGTTTCTACTGTAAACCATGTTGTCTGGCCTGCTATAATAAGTATCATAATCCCTACGATTGTTGTTGCTTTGCTATTAAGTACATAACTCAATTTGTGATGAATGTGTAATAGCATTGATTATGATCCATATGCACTGAAGTCTTACATGGGTAAATTAGAGTCTTAGGTATTAGATTGGACATCTTGCTCATTTGATTAGATATCTCACTAACATGATTTGACATCATCCAGATTTGATTTGGAACAAGAAAGTGGTTTGACAAGTTACAAATTTGATTTGACACTTTGTCAATTTGATTTCATTGATCTGACATACAACAAACTTTATTTGACAGAATACTATGAATATTATGTGAGAGGAGACAATTTTGACCTGTAAATGGTGTAGTCATGCAGTTTGTATTATGTATTGATATCTACTTGTATATTGTTTGCAGTCTAATCTGCAAACTTGTACTGACGAATTGACATCTCGTAACAACACAATTTCACTGCTGGAGCAGCATCTCTCACAGCTGGAGAGTGAATTAGAGCAAGTAAAAGGCGTCAACACTTTGCAAGCTCAAACTATAAAGGTGATCAGTTAAGTTGATTAGGGTTGCAAATCAAAGAGCAATTTTGTAATTTTGAGTAGGAAATGGAGGGCGATGCTTGGAGACAGCAACAGGCAATGAAAGAACTCCAGGACACTGTTGTGTTGAAAACAGTTGAAGTGACGGTTAGCAGTGAGAAATGGCATTAGGCAGGCAGACATAGAGCGTGTTCACACTGGGCCTAATCATGATTAGTTTGGCGTTAGTCTACTAACGCCACTTGTACACCAGTTCTAATCACGATTAGTATAACGCCATTCTAACGTCATAAAGAGTATTACAACCACATTGGTGGTGTTAGTGGCTGCGCGACTTTGGCACGTGAGGTAGTATACAAGAAGAGCATGTCGCTGATGTTCTGATATGGTGTTGTATGTCTATACGTACAAACGTAGCAACATGACGACGTGTACGGAAGCGCAGGTAGATGTATACTATGTACGTGCCTGTACATGTGACAACTTCCTGCCGTCACTCAAGGAGCTGCCAGAGAAAGCAAACAAAATGTTTCTCTCTTCAAAACCTAAAGCAAACAATGGATTCGTCAAGACCATTCATGCGAATTATATGGCGGATGAAAAATGTTGAGGCTAATTACATTCGCGTGTCGATGTGACTTACTAATCATAGTTAGCGGTGTGAACGCGCTTGTGCTAATGTTGGCCTAATCATAGCTAGCCTAGTGCATAGTTAGTCCAGATGTTGATGAGAACACGCTCATAGTGTATTGTATACGTACATACATACATACTACAATAGACATACAACATGCATGTATACATTCATCCATCCATCCATAAATACGTATACATACATACTGATAGACAGACTGACAGACAGAAAGGTATGCTTGACCATTGACTTAAGAAAGAATAGAAGCATCAAGGAACAGAGTAGTGAGTGTTGCTATCATGCGTATAGTCATCAAAATTATGCTTAGGTGACCAATAACTTTTCAGTCACAGTTTCTTTTGTAGTACATGAGGCCAGACAGACAGACAGACAGACAGACAGAATCAAGTTTATTGTCAACAATCTTCACTACTACAAACAGTTATTGTTAAAATGAAATGTTCTACTTGTAGTCCGAGACTATTGCTAATGAGTAAAACACTGAATGTCTCTATCTACTCCCAAAACACTGTCATCTCCTAATGAGCGCACAGAAAGCCTTGACAGCTTCCGCAAAATCACTCTGCTGTTGCATTTTTGAAGAGTAATAGACAGTCTTTTCCTCCAGAAGGTTTTAAACTCTACCGCAATTCTTCTTCCATCAAAGCCTCTCGCCTTCTTCCCCAGTTCATTCATCAGCTCGTCAGCCTTTAAGCCCCACCTGCCGAAGTGTTCAAAGACGAGTGGGACAACTATAGGCTTCGATCCATCCGCAAGCGATTCCTCTGAGTATTTTTTTGACTTTGCTGCCTCTCGTTTAGCTGCTGCATGGCCACCTTCTCTGGCTGCACCTTTAATAATGTCTTTGCTCCAAGGGTGAGCTATCGAAACATCACATTCTTTTGTGATCCCAGTGTCAGTGTCGTAAAGCGTGATGTCAGGCCGGTTTTCGTTGTCTACAAATCGCTGTCTCGGTTCTATTTGATGGGGAATGACAGACAGACAGACAGAAGGACAGATGGACTGACGAGAAGTGACAGATAGACAGGTAGGCACGAAACAGTCAACACAGGCAAGTGAAATGGGCACTCACAAACTGATTCTTAGACAGACTTGAATTCCTTGGAGTTGAAATGTGTTTGTTGTTAGAATTCGGAGAAACAATTAATAGGGCTTGCAAGTGAGAAAGACATTCAGATGTCAGAAATGAGTAATTTATTAGAAGGAATGAGACAGCAAAGGCGTGAGATGGAGAAACATATGCAGGAGAACATGGTACACTACTGTGTTGATGACTGTAGATGTTTCAATAGGTCAATGTGATTCAATATTAGGCTCAAATGAAAGAAATGAACAAACGACAAGAGTCTGAGCTGTCTGCCAGAGATCGAGAAATTGCTTCTTTGATGGAGACAATAAGAGAGAAGGATGATGATATAGAGGTATATGTGGATATGTTTACCCTGACAACAATGAGACACACATAATGATGCAGGCGTGGGGTGGGGGAGTGAAAACACATATAAACTGTAGCAAGCTACTATCTTGGTACCAAAATTAGAGACAACGTGGGAAAATTCCCCGATCTCAGCTGTCCTATGGCGTAGAGAGTTGATTTCAACACAAATCATTTATTGTTTTAGAATCTCAGATGCCAACAAGGAAACAATCAGTCTCGTTATGATGCAGTGAGTCAGAGGCTTAGTTTGGAACAACAAGGAAAAGCTAAACTGACAGTATGACAAACTCAATGAAAATTGATTTTTCCTTTTATTGTGTCTCAGTACTGTTTCCCGGTGTATGATGTAGGCACAAGTACAAAGTTTGACGAAGCAGGTGTCAAAGGGTCAGAAGGCGTTAGAATCTCTTAATGACCATTTACGTGACAGCATGCAGGTGAATGAGGCGCTACAGAAACAACTGAGAGATGCAGAGCAGTGCGTCAAGCAGATGGTATTTTTACTAATAGAAACTGCATTTTGATGTGTTCTGAAGTTTTATTTTTAGTCTTCAAACAACCAATCTGCTCAAAGAGTAGCAAATCTTCAACAACAACTTGATCAAGCGAGTCAACACTTTGAGAGACAGCAGAGAAGACTAACTGCTGTTCAGCAAGAGAACAAAACACTGAAATCTACAATGAACTCATCTGTAAGTTCAGAGGAACGATCAAGACTCGTTGATGAGAATGAACGGTTGATTTCCAAGCTTAAAGAGAGCAGGCAGTTGAATGAATCACTTCGCCAGAATCTACGCCAACTGCAACATCAGTCAACAGTATCATTGAATTTGTCACAAGAGAAAGAGGAAATTAAAAGATTGGACTCAAATCTACGAGAATGCAAGCAGATAAACGATGATTTACAACATCGAATTGATGAGGTGACAGCTGCAGCTAAAGCTGCTGGAATTCATCCTGGTACTGGATCACCAATTAGAGGTGGTCGTCTGTCTTGTGAGATGGAGAGCTGGAAATCTAAACTGGCTGAAAAAGAACATCAGGTGAGGCTGCTGCAATCAAGACTGGAGACAGAGATAAGCAAGGTTGCTTCAATGAGCCTTCAATCACAAGAAGTAGCATCATTACATGAGAGCCTTGCTGAGATGCAGAAACAAAATAGTGATTTGAAACAAAAGATAGCTGATTTGGACACAGAGTTGAGACGGTCAGAAGGAGGAAGAAGTAGTCTTGAGTCTTTAGTAAAGTCTCATGCCAAGGAAGTAGTGGGGCTGAAAGGACAGCTGACTGACAATCATCGGCAAGTGAAACGTTTGAAGGCAGCCATAGACAAACTGAAAAAGGAGAATGAACTGTTGAAAGACCAGGGGGACAGGTGGGATGCTGGATCAGTGGATGGAGGTGTGTTGGATTCTGAAGCTGCCACTGTAAGACAACGAGCAGCTCTGCTTTGTTCACAACTTGAGGAAAGTGCACGACTCAATGCCAGTTTGTGTGGTCAATTGGAACTCCTTGAAAGATCACTTGTAGTTGAAGAAGATGCATTTGGTTGTGGGCAGATTAGCATCCCTCAAAGTGATGATTCTTCGAGCATTTCTAGATCTAGTCGTCGGGCATCTCAACCAGCAATTGTAATAACCGATGTTGATGAGAAAGCTAGTGAGATTGTGCATGCTAAAGATCCAGCTCTTATTGATTATATAACATCACCATCTGGGCTGTCGGCCTCTGTGTCTTCTGAGCAAATCAAAGACCTACAGCAGCAAATGATCGAGTCACAGCAAAGCAATGAAATGTTGAGAGAACAGCTGGGAACAATGTTTCAAGATGGTGTCACAGTGAGAAGTCTCAGCAAAAACGATCAATTTTTGTAAGAACATGTTTAATGACCACCTTATGTGTCTCTTGTTTCCTGTTTCTGTTTTCCATCCAATTTCCTTGTTCATGCTGTATTGCTGTCTTGTCATAGCACTGTCATGCTATGTTTCTCACCTTGTCAATGTGAGGTGATTGTTTTATAGCAGAGGCAAAGATATACAAGATTTTGAAACTTCAAGGAAAGCAACGAGCCACACAAATGACTGGCAGAGTGAGCCACCTCAATTCCATAAAGAATTGGCCACTTCTTATCATCAACGTTTTGATGATCTTTACCATCGTCTCAAGGTAATCAGCAAATAGCAGAGGGTGAGACATAAACAGCATTTTTAAATTTTTTGTTCCTAGGCAACCAACGACTTGAAAGAGCAAACAGCACGCTCGGTGTATGACCAAAGTGAGTATTATTGCTAATTAATTAACTCGTACATGTCTGTGTTGATCATGTTACCTGCTGCAGTACTGAAAACACATCGAGTGCTTCAAGAAGCTCAAACGAATATGCAGAAACAAACAGACGAAGATTGGAGTCATGATGACAAGTGATGATCAATCAATCAGTAGGTGACTGACTAATCATTACTCATGCATACAGAACGCAAACTGCAGTTGGACATTCCGCTGTTTCTATTCTATTAAAGCATCAGTTGAGTACATTGCAACATTGCAACGGCTCTCCACACACACACAGAGTAGCTACAACACACATTACCAGCTGCACTATGACGAACGACCTACAGAACGACGGTCTAGCCCGTCGCTGTACGTTGTATAGATTCGATTCATTATACTGGCAAAACTCTTTGTCCAGATTTTGAGTCAACTGCTACATGTACTCCTGTATCTCTAATTTGTTGAAGCATTGCTTTGGCCGCTTGTTGTCTCGCTGCCTTTTTCGTCGTTGCGTATCCGCGTGCCGTCATATCCAAAACTCGCACTAACATCACGAAGTAGCCCACTGGCTCGTCGTCCAATTTCTCCGTTTCTTCATAAACCGGCAGTTGCCAGCGACTGAATTGTGCCATTTCTTGAAGTTGACCAATGTAGTTGGATGGTGCTGCCATCTCGCTATGCCTTGTTGCGCATGCCCAGTGGAGGCGGAACACATTTAGTGTCCGTGTGTCTTAGTAGAATTTAACAACAAAAAGGGTTACTACGTGTAAGAGTGATGCGTTCTTGGACTGTGATTCGTAGATTTTCGTGTACAGGTGATTTCCGATGCGCGTGCGCCAAGATAGCCTGCCAGTTACGCATCAAGGCATAGGCTCGAGAGTCCAGCCGGTCTCTCCAGCCGCGGGGAATATACCAGCTGGGCTCTCGAGCCTAACCGAGGCATCTACACCCCAACACTGTCTTCATTACCTGAGGCCCGGATATCCGGGCTAAGGGTATAGTAGTTGTGCGACCGTACGACCGTATTTAGACGCGATTAGCGCAGACGCAAATGAAGCTATTCCGATCAATAGACGAGAAGTGGTGTTACCGACCAATAGACGAACGTGATGTCATCATAAGGGTCCACATCTCAGGTAGCTGCTAGCGAGAATTTGGCCATCGGGCGTCCATCCTGCGGTGTTTTAGGCTCGTCCCCAGACTCACGTGAGCCTGACAGTGTCCCGTTTTCGTATGACACTTTCAGGAGGCTCACGTGACACTGTCAGGCTCACGTGAGTCTGGGGACGAGGCTATGGTGTTTAGTCCTTTGCTTTACCTAGGGGTCGTCTTAGTTGTTCTATTGTCGACTTCAACAGAAATTTGGCTCCACGGGAATTTGCGAAAGGGAACGTGCATTGTCCATGACAGCGCGTCTGTTTGTGGAACGAAGCGACTGACCTATACGTACGCAAGTCTAGAGACGCTTTGCACTTTGTTTACCTAAACAAATGCATTGGAAATCCTACAATTTTGTAGCTGAGACGAGTGGGTTGGGCTAAAACCTCAGTATGCAAAACATTATCACGTGACGAGATATGTGATTACACACCTGCCGAGGGTTTAGCACTGTAATGTGCTTGTCTATTCATTTCTTCATGTAACCATTACGTAATCTTATGGTCTGTGAAATGTCGTCATCAGCGTAACATTGCAAAGCCCTCTGGGGCGGGCACGTTCTCTCTGAATATTTAAAATTAATCAAAAATATGCAATGAAACCGTTTACGGTTATATATAACCCGTTTAGAGTGACACTTTCATTGACACAAGATATTGGGCAAGATCGTGTGACGTATTGTTTCATATTTCAAATGTCAATTTTTCAAGCGTTCTAGCAACCGAACTGCATCTGTACATGTTGTGCAGTGATTATCTCTGCACTGTTCAAATGAACCCAAAGCCTCTGAGGCTAAATTAAGACACACTCGAAGCAGAGTAGACAATGATATGAATAGAGAGATGGACAAAGTAAGCTGATTTACTCAGATGCCACATCATCAAATGACTGATGTGACCTGATGTGACGGCTGAGAAAGGCAAGTAATTTGGGAGGGTTTAATAGATGTGACGGCTGAGAAAGGCAAGTAATTTGGGAGGGTTTAAATAAATAGGAAACATATTAGTCTCCAAATTCTAACTACTTTCTCAATAAACATGTTTGTATTTGTATCAAAGAGATGTGTCTTCATGACGATGTTGTATATTCATGTTGCTAATGCTTTCTGCTTCTCCCACAAACCTTTTCTGTAGAACGTCCCCCAAATTGTGTGCTTTTTGACGTTCTTGATTGGTTCTCCTTTGACAAATCACTTGCGGCTGTTCCGTCTTCTACAATATGGTCTTTCCCTTTAGTACTGTTGTTCGTTAATCCCACCTCTTCATGAACTGCTTCTGCCTTGAAAGACTTTGCAATTTCTTCAGAATCATTGTCTCCTTTTACAAGTGATTCAGCGATCATGTCTAAACGTGGTCGTTTTGATGGCTGCTGTTTCTCGCCTCTGCTAAGTGGCTTCCGTTTGTTTGAAACATCACTGCAAGCTTCGACTGCTTTGTCCTCTTCTTCTTGAACAACTTGATCATGTGTGTCATCTTCTGTTGGGCTGCCTACTATGGAAATAAAACAAAGGCATCAGATTTAGTTGTTGCTTGACAAAGTATGCAAATAAAGTTGCACATTGAAGCCACCAGGTCTACGGTATTTCTCTTAAGTAAAAAACAGAAATGCTCTCATTACTTGGCTCGTGATAAAGTCATAATAGGATGTTTATAAGGTACCAAGTCCATTACCTTTTCTTTGGCGCCCTACTCTTGCTCTGTACTCTTCTACCACTTGGTCCAAATCAAATTTCTTTCGGTAATTCATGAAAAAATTCCGACACTGCTGAACAGTTTTCCCAACAATGTCAGCTATGGCTTGGAAATCACGACCATAACGTCGCACAGCTGGATACAAAACCAGCACAGTCAGATAATCAGACAATCAAAATAGCATTTCTATTACACTAAACAAACAATACATTACATCTCCTTAATTAAGTAATGAAATAGAAAGTGTAACTGTAACTGAAAGATAGTAAAGGAAGGTTTATAAGAAATCAACTTTGAGCTGGTTTTAAGACATAAAACATTCTCACCTTCTATAGCAGTCCGAAACTCATCATTTGACCAGCGACAGAATCCGTGTTTTGGAGGCTGACAAAAAACATAATCACATCTGGAAATGTCTGAGCAGCATGCAGGTACATAATGTGCGAATTGGTATACCAGAGCTGGTCGTAAAGCCATCAACTCTTCATTGCACTTATATGGTTTGTTATTTGCTGCTTGTTTACAAGCTTGAATCTGGTGCAGAGACATGAAATTTAAGCCACGCGCACACACACGCACGCACGCACGCGCACACACACACACACACACACACACACAAACAAATACCTTAGTTTTCAGAAGATTGAGCTCAGCAGTTAGAGATTCCATAACCTCCTTTGCAGCATTTGTGGTGTGCTCTTCAACAGCAGATCTGTTTACAAACATTCCCTACAATATGCAGACAACACATTATGTTGTGCAAAGTCCTGGTCTGTGCCTATTGATGTCAACTGATCTATCTATCGTTCCTAAACTTGCAATACCACTAATTGAATTTACCCAAGCCAATAGCTGGATACTACATAAATGTTTGACTATTGATCAAAGGACATTCAAAACTTTGATGTTACTGTTAATCTAACTAGTAATCTGCTCCTTTGCAGATGCAATGGAACTTACTGACCTGACAAAACTAGACAAAAGATAAACATACAAAAGTGACTCAAAGAAGATTATGATGACAATGAATAAAGAAATTAAGGTAAAGACTGTCAGCATACGACATAAAAAGTTAGTTAATTAACACAGCCACAACTAACATCATTTTCTAAACAATCAACTGACTGTTGCTCTCTTTCCATTTACAAGAATGCAACTGTTCAGTGTCCATGTTTATAATTCTCATTATTCTATAAAGTGAACGTGATGCTGTAGTGCAGTTTACCTTTGGAAGTCTCTTGCTTCGTGCTGATCGAAGTGGAGGAGACAACAAATTTCTTCTCATTCGTTTCACATGCAAATGTCGTGTCCGCTGCACAATTAGTGGTGTCAATAACCTCCAACTACAGATCACATAAACAGCTCACTAACCTGTCTCTTAGGCTCATCATTATTATCATGACCTCCTTCTATCAAGCTGACACGCAATAAATGCAAACAACAAATACATGTAGCATACAGTCACTATAATGGCTCACTCTGTCTTGCCATCTTCAGATTTAAGTTGCATTGGTTCAGTTCCAAACGGTTTGTCTCTCACATGTCGTTCAACTTCACTTTTTCCATGCTTGCCTTTCTTCCAAGTGTAATAAAAACGAATGAGACTTCCCATAGATTTGTCAGGCATCTGCCACAACAAACATAGACACACAACACTCCATATTAAGTACACTGCATGTTTGCTTTGACTGTACCATCTCTTTAATACGATGAAATGACTTGCCATGGCTGCGATAACCTTGCTCAAACATTACACGATCTTCAATATTGAATTCATCTGAACAGAAGATATAAGATGAAACAGCATATGTTATAGAATGAGATGCTGGTACACACCTGGAAGAGGAACGAAATTTGACAAATCTTCAGTTGCTTTACCGACATCATATTTATGCCAAAACAGCATACCAAGTGCCTATACAATGCAAACACAAACAGTTTAACAGTCTAATTAAGTTACTGTTGATTAAAAAAGTCTTTGTTCAAGCATGATTGTAAAAGTTCTTGATGTCACTAAAACAGTCAACTACTGCATCTAGAATCCAATAGCAAGAAACCACATCAATGATATTGTAGCTACTCTCAGCTGCTAGCCAACAATTGACTGCAATGACAATATTGTGGAAGTTATCAGACAACACAATAGATTTACTAAAATCTGTAGACTATTACTAAAAATGTCATAATTTACAACATTTGCACATGCCTGTTCCACATTATAGCCATGTTGCCCAGTTGCATTTTGAATGAATGAGTCCACTGAAATAAAATACAATAAAGCTTGAAGAAGAATCAACAACACGTGTGTTGTTATGTGAGCATTACCATCAGTTGGTGTCATTTCCTCATCTGGAGACCAGACAAGAAGCCCTTCTTTTCTTGGTGGCTTGTATTCACCAGCTAGAGTACAAGAAAATGCACAATGGCCCTTGGGTAATGTAGTGTAAAGATGACGTACAGAGTACTAGTTCTGGGCTAAGTAGCTTTGTGTGTGTTTAGTTTATACAAGACATAATGTTGCTCCTGGTTATGCAACGTAAGGTAGAGCAATTCAGAAAAATGATAGATTTTGCATTAGTCATTGCAAGTTTCCATTGTTCATTTGCAACAAGACCCGATAATGGCAAACATAAATTACACTGTTCTAGTAAAAAACATTTTCATTAAAGGAGAACTCTCACCAAAATCAACTATCTCTCAGATGAAAGCGGTCACTTCATGACACAACCCTTTGCAACCGTTTACTGCAGAAGCTTACCGTAACGAAGAAATAAAGCATTGAAATTACCTGCATAGGCGTGTTTAGTACCCGTATGTGGCATATACGTACCTCTGATTGTTGGTTAGCAAGGAAGACCAATATCTGTGCACATTTCAAGGTAAGGATTGTGAGACATATGGTGTCAAGTTGTGATTTATTGACTAAAGCAAACTGGGACACCAAAGTTATCACGCAAGTATCGACTGTGGCAATACAACCTCAGAAGGAGACCCTTCTTGGATTAGCTCATAGATCATGTCTCGCTGAATTTTGGGTGCGTTAGGAGCACTTGGTATGGTTAAACCTAAAGTAGTTGCTTTGAGAGAGTAAGACTTTGTGTACATGCGGGGAATCGTCTGAACAACTCGTTGCCGATTCCCTGCTTCTGTGGCTCTCTGGACAGTAGGTTTCCTGCAGGAAGATACCAGGCCTTGTATCTTTCTTTCAACAAGTTTAGTATTTGGTGAGAGTTCTCCTTTAACGTTGGCAGTTTGTGAGTGGCTGTCTGTCCATTCTCTGTGGTTGGTACATGCCACATTTTGAGGAGACAGCCACCCATCCACACACCTAGCCACGCAAACCGAAAGTGGTTCAGCGCTTTTATACACTCAGTCACGTGACTCATACAAAGCACGTTTTGACTAGCTGAAATAGTATACTTACATATTTATTATATCCATCCCATTTTTACATAACTATTAAAAGCTTAAAAAGGCAAATCTTCTTAACAAAATTAGTTTTGAGTATCTGTTTATAACACAAAACTTTAAATGTATTCGTTTTAGCATCCAGAGAGAGTATTAGAGGCATACAAAATTGTTCTACTAAACTCACTCACGTTCGCAAACTGTTGGTATAACAGCTTGATAGTCCTCCCCAACACGCATCTCTGGCATGCCTGTAAACGATAGAGAGACATTGAAGAAGTTCGCTTGTCTCTGTGGCTAGAATCGCCGTCTAGACAACCTTCATATCTTACAAACACTCCATCATCCCATTCCGATTCTTTGTATTCTCCATTAGAATTTGGGCCCGGACTATAGGTAACGTCCTTTCTCGCCAGCATGTGTTTCGCTGGCATTCTGTCACTGTATCGGCGTGCGCTAAAAGATGTCACCTGTCAAACTTTGATAGCGCGCTTGCTTCCTGGGGACTGTCCCCTGCTATTGTGCTCGCGTGCATTTTGTTCGCGTGTTTGTACACGTGATCTACAAACACGATAGGGGTCACTTGTATTCAATTCTTGATGTTAACTCGAAGTCAGATTTTCCGATGATAATTCTACGTCACTGCACTAGGCTTGCTATCGATTTTGATGCCTATGCTTGTCATGCCTGGGGTCATGATGTCATAACACTATTACGTCAAAACGAAGGTTCTTGCTGACGATTGGCTGTTGAGTCTGTGTTGATTGTGAAAGAGTTAGTGATTGATCATAATGGATTCTGTTAGAGCTGAAGGAAGCACTAGCATATCTACTTCTACGTTGCAAAGCACACATGTCACGTGCACTGAGAATGAAGGAAGCCATGGAGCTGCCAGCAAGACGGTTACAATGGCCAAGGGTCCTTCACATAGCCCAATGCTAAGAAAGAGTGTGACTACGTCAGGTCGACCAGCTCCTTCACCCAGAGAGTCGGATGATGCAAAGTTAGAGGATGAAATCAATTTATTTCATCTTAAGATGCTCATGGAAACGTTTCAGGTGAGTTTTGTTTGTTGTAAGAAGATACAACTGTCTATTAATTGCTAGGTTTCTTTTTGTGTTGTTGAGCTAGCATAGCTGCCTGCATGTTTGTTTGTTTATCTGTTTCTCTAGGTATACGTTCTGTACACGCGTGTGATACCTGTGATGTGTATTTATTTGTAGGTGTGATATCATAGGTGTGTGTTGTTGTATAATGCCATTTAGCCAGCATTATTAGGCATTTCTTGTTGACCAATGGTGCTATCTAATAGTTGATTTCAGCAGTTTATTTGCAAAAATAAATTTTACATTTATTAATCAAGTTAATTAATTAAATCAAATGACTAATTAATGAATGTGGCATGAAGAACTGCAGTTTATGTGGTTTACCTGGTTGACTCTAAGAGTCTTAATTAATTAATTAATTGCAGTGTTTATTAAGTATTATAAACTGTGTTCAATGATGTGTATATTATAACAGCAAGCTGATGAAAATGGCAGTAATGGTTTGGATGTCGATGAGTTCTGTCTTGCGTTTGGAGATATACTTGGCAAAGGAAAGAATCGTCAACAAGTGTGGCTCATCATCTCATGGAGTTTGAAACTAAACAGTATGTCAGCTTGTGTTTTTGTAGATGAACTTTATGTTTATGAAAATTGACAGCAACTGTGATGGTACAATAGATTGGGTGTGTTCATACAACGTTTGGTTTGGATTGGCCTGCAAGTGGTAATCATACTTGCGTATTTGTTTACTCTGCAGGATGAGTTTTGTACCTACATGTTGCTACAGTATCAAGAAAAAGATGGCATGGGAAGCACTGACAGAGATAAACCATTCCCCCGACCTCTACGTATTATTCAAAGGTTGCACTGTGTTCATTCACACACGCGCACACACACACACACACACACACACACACACACACACACACACACACACATCTATAATAGGTCTGCTTACAGAATTGTTGACTGTGTCCAACTAATCATTTTGTATTATCTTAATTATTGCTGTGGTCTTGTTTTTCATGGTATGGAATTAACAATTTTCTTGTTTTTACATAATTTTTTATGCTTTTAGTCCTCACCATGATGTAGTCAGCTGCATCTGTTGGCTTCAGAACACTCGTCGTGTTGGTGGTGATGGGCCTATTGAAGAACACAAAATGAAGGACGGCCGTTACGTGATGGTTAGCAAGGAAGGAACAGCTTGCTTCTGGAATAGTGACATGGTTCTACAGAAAACAGTAACTGTGTGTCATCAGTTGATGTGATAGATATGTGCAGAATTACGTGAATTTCGATCTACTGTTGTGTTTTATGTGAACAGTTGGATTATCCGACTCACAAGAAGATGTGGGTCACTGATTGTATTGCTCTTAGTAATGTCAACAAAATTGCTATTGCAACAACAGATCATGATCTCTGTGAGTGTGGGGCTTAATGTAAATATGGCTGACTGATGTAGAAACAATGGTGGACATTATATCCACAATTGATGTGTGGGAAACAAATCATGAAATGGGTATAGATGAAGATGTTGACAAAGGGAAACTGACTTTTGATCTACTGATTAGGTGGAGAAACGGTCACAAATAGGAACACATACAGACACTATAATACGGTTTGATAATATAGGTGATCATGATACACAGGCATGAAGACATATAGGCAGGCAGCTAGGAAGAAAAAGACTGTGTAGTGCAGACAGACAATTAAGCACACATGAAGAATTTCCCCACTACGTGTTTCTCTGCAATCACAAAAAGTAGTAAAATGGCTTTGACTATCTTTAGGCTTTTATGACCTTTCTGCTGGTTTGTGTGAAAGGCAGTTTCATGTCACTACTCTTCCTGGTGCTATACAGCACATGGACTATTGGTTTGATCTTCTTATACCAAACCATAGCATTCTCACTTTTGGCGACACAGGTGGCAATGTGGGAGCATTTACTTTTCACAAAGCAACCCAGGGTCTTTTTGCAGCAAAGAAACAAGGTTCTACATGTTTAGCAGCTCATGTGTTGTCAAAAAGGTTTACATGCTCTTGTCTAGAAAATTGCATAAGGATTCCTTTTATTGAATTGTTGAAAGGGAAACGATCTGTTCTGTGCACTGCTGTGCTATTTGAGGTATTTTAATTATTATTTAAAAAAATTGATTTTGCGTAAGCTACATGCTGTGAATCATTAGAAAGTGCACAGTGATTGGACAAAGAAGGTGATGTACTCGCGAGCACTGGATTCATTCATTTCTTGTTCGTGTGATTCTGATGCAGCTATTGTGTTAGGTCATATGCATAGCACAATTGGCAGGTCTGTCTGTCTATTCATCTGTCTGTGTATCAATTTCCATGTTTGTCTGACTAAAATGGCACAAACTAGCTACATTGCCTGGATTTGGCTGGGTGCATTTAATTGTGAGGAATTACCATTAAAGTATCTTGTCTACAATTTTAGTTACAGTTAGATGTTCTAAGTAATTAGCAGAGAGTATTCCATTTCCAATTAGATTCCGTATGCCACTCGTTAGATTTGGATAGCGACAGCTGGTTCAAGTTGACGCTAATTTAATTGTAATTTAGAAAACTTGCAAGAAAGAAATGAAATGCTCCTAGACTGAACCGAAATGCACTTATATTAAAAGTATGTCGTCTCTTGAACTCTAAAAGAAACCATTAAGTAATCCATTGTAGCGTCAATATTGTGACCTTGCATTTAATTGTGACATCGCCTAGAATGTCCTATTAAATGCTCTATTTCGATGTGAAAGCAAAAAACCGTTTATTTCCTTGCGCACCTATGCTCTTTATAGTTTGAATGTCGTGCTTAGCAATCCAATTAATGTCAGACAGAATAGAGAGCTTTATCGCTCGAGGGTGGAAAAGAGACCCACCTATCGAAATTGACATCATTACGTTCCTTTTCATTCGGTAAGCATGTCTGGAGAATTCGAGTGACAATGAGCCAAGCATGAGGAATTAGTAGGCAAACAAACAAATAGGATCTTGTCTTTATATATATGTCGTGCTCAACCAGATCAGTCTGGTTTGTAAAGTCTATCACAAGTACCGGAAGCAAACCCTGCTTCACAAGTACTTAGACCATCACGGCTGTCTAGAAAGAAGACATGACTTTACGAAGGATCCGGGTAGATCCCAGAAGCACTGTTTTCTGTAAGTGCTGCAAGTTGTGATGACCTGGAATAATGTCCAGCCACCGCGCAATACTTGTGTGCACTGTGCCCAAAGCTCCTAAGACCACCGGAACCACCAGTGTTCGACAATGCCACATGCGGCTTATCTCCACTCACAAGTCGCTGTACTGCACCAACTTCTCAGCATGTTTCCTGCCAATGTTGCCATCAGCAGGACAGCTGATATCAATAAGAAAACTGTTTGTCTTCTTATTTCTGAGACAGATGTCTGGATGATTGGCTTTGATCTTCCCAGCAGTGGGGATGGTGGTATCCCACTTTATAGTAATGTCATCCGTCTCCACAAGCCTATCAGGATGATGCCGGTACCATCTGCTCTCCACTGGAACCCCAAAATGACGACAAACATCCCAGTGAATGATGGAGGCCACCTGATTGTGTCGATCAGTGTAGTCCATGGGTGCCAAAGCACTACAGCCTACCACAATGTGGTCGACTGTTTCCAGGCCTACACTGCACATGCGGCAAGTAGGACTGACATCACGATGTAGAATCTTGCGCTCATAGTACTGAGTCCAAAGAGCTTGGTCTTGAGCAGCAACAACTAGTCCCTCAGTTGCAGCAGGAAGATTCGCTGCCTTTAGCCATCCGTAGGTCTCTTTCATGTCCACAGGTGGTTGCTCAGTGAGACACCAATACTGCCCGTGCATAGGCTTCCCGCTCCAGGACTGCACACGAAGAGAACTGCAACACGTACGGTAATGTCTCGCATCTGTTTCAGGCGCTTGCTCAAAGCCACCTTCAACCGAGATGGATGCATTCCTGTGTAAGCTTGTCGTCCAAAGCAAGACTCCTCCGCAGCTGTGCAGTAAAGCAACAAGCCATGTGCTTGATCGAGTGTGAAGATTTTCCGGAGTCACACTCCCGTATCATCTGTATGAAAGGATCAGAACTGTCAGCAAGGTACAGTTCAGCCTCACAATACAAGATTGATATGTTGACTCAATCTGTTGTAACCCCCTACCTCCATCACTGCAAGGAGCGTACAGTTGGTCAACGTCTGCAGAAGGATGGTGGACACTGTGCATAGAGAGGAGCTTTCTAGTCCGTTGATCGAGCCGCTGCAGGTCCGTCACCCCCCAATGAATGACGCCAAAACTGTAAGTGAGAACCGGTAGTGCAAACCCATTGATGGCTAGAATCTTGTTCCGACCATACAACTCAGTCCGGAGAACCACCTTCACTCTGCGAAAGTACTCACGACGGAGTCTCTCCCGCATCATGCTGTGCTGAGTACCCGTACTCTCATCTACACCTAAGTACTTGTAGACTTGACCCGGTTCCAGACAGTTAATGGTGTCCGTTTTTCCTACCGTCACTCCAGAGTTGTGTCCAGATAGCCTGCCGTTGGCAAAGTGTGCAACAGCACATTTGTCTAGACCAAACTTCATCTGGTGTCATCAGAGAAGGTACGAACCGTGTGCAACAACCCATTCAACTGATCAGAGTTTCTGCCATACAGCTTCAGATCATCCATGTAAAGTAGATGACTGATGAGGTGACGTTTGGCAGTATATATATATATATATATATATATATATATATATATATATATATATATATATATATATGTATGTATAGATGTATAGATATATTATAATTGTCTGTCTCTGCCTATCTAAAAGAATAGATGATTAAATATACAAATGTTACAACCAAGCTAATCAGTACAGTAAGCTATTCTCTACTACATGTACATGTGCAAGAGCTGTTGTTGTACTACATGTACTATAGCTTCGTTGCAACATTCAAGTCAGTGATGTCAGTCAGTTCAGCTCTTTGACTGTCTGTCCTATTATCACTTTGTGTTTGCTTGTAAACTGGAGCTTTACATTAAAGGTGCAGTATTCATAGTGACTTAATTTGTAAATCCATGTAGTAGCAGTAGGTGGTTTTGTATCTGTTGTTCTTCATTTAGGACTCAGTTTAAAATTCCAAAAGGAGTGAATTCATTTGATTATTCTGAAGATTGGAATTGCATTGGTGGGTGTTATGACTGATATGACTAGAGGCATTGCTAGTATAGCTGTTTGCCATTTTGTTTGAATGTGTTGTGTTTTCCTTTAATAGTCACCGGAGGAATTGATAGAATTATTAGGATGTGGAGTCCTCATGTTGTCAGTAAACCAACTGCTGTAAGTTGAACAGCAAATATATTTCTTCTTCTTATATCTATATTTATATATCTAGATGTATATTTGCCATACGAATCTCTATTTTGTAGGTGCTGAAAGGTCACAATGTGGCTATCACACACATCATAATATGTAAGAAGCGAGCCCACATTTACAGCATATCAAAAGACAAAGTGAATAATCTCAATTGTTTTGCAAGCATATTCTTTATCATATGTACACACATTTGCTCTAGATGGTCAAGGTTTGGGATTTACGTGGTCAGCTATGCATTCAAACTATGTCCAGGTTTCAAAGTTTGGGGCCAGCTCCAATATCTGGTCTTTTCTTCAATGAACATAATCGCACCATTGTAATAGCTGCTAGCCAGGTATGTGTGCATGCATGGTCCTCTCTTTTACTCTTAGACTCTGGCTATGTACTAATGCTTGCTAATAAGTAAGGTTGCTGTTCACAGTGATGTGGATGACCTGACCATTTGTGCACATGTGCTGTGCTGCTCACAGTTTCTGTAGCTAGAGTTATGGTGACCAGTCAGTGGTACAACAATATGGGATTGGTGTTTCATCTAGGTCTTGGCAAGATTAAATATGAGCAATAGCAACACGTCTCAGACTGCTATTCATAAATACATTGATGATTATAGGAGTGATATACAGTTGGTTTGAGTTGGTGGGTGGACAGGTAGGCAGGTATTAGAGCAGTAATGGCAGATAGGTATAGACCCGGGAACAGTTGGATAAAGAAATAGCACGAGTACATGTTCTGCACAAAGTACAAACATGTTCATCTGTAGACTGACACATACTATATCACATGTACATATAACGTTAGACAGTCTGCTCATTGTGATTCAGTTTGGTATACCTCTTACTCAGATTGGGGTGCTTGATGGTAACAGCTGTGATCACTCTGATGGCCACATTACTAGTCATGACAAACCTATTCGAGTTGCTCTGTATAATGAAAACTTCAGCCAAGTGCGGCGACTCTTCTTGTTTCTTGTTTTCATGCTGTCTGATATATTGGGTGTAATCTATAATCTTGTAGGTTGTGAGTGGCTGTGCAGGTGCTGTGGTGTGTGTGTGGGACGTGGAAACAGGAGAAAAGGTGATTCAGTTCTCTCGATTGCATGGTGATGCAGAGATCACAGCTATGGCATTTGATCCCACGGGAAGACGGTTAATAACATCTGGTCAAGATGGGACTGTGAAACTCTGGAACTTCAACAATGGAGCATGTTTGGGACAGCTAGATTCACCAGATAAAACAGAGGTGGCAAAAGACATAGGTGAATTGAATGCTGTTTGACATGCTCATCTTAAATGTGGTCGTTAGATCACATCAATTGTCTGTCCTCGGGGAAGAATTTGTACTGCTGGTTGGAGTAGACGAGTTGTTGTTCACCGGCAAGTTGTGTGTGTGTGTGTGTGTGTGTGTGTGTGCATGTGTGTGTGTGTGTGTGTGTGTGTGTGTGTGTGTGTGTGTGTGTGTGTGTGTGTGTGTGTATGTGCGTGTGCGTGTGTGTGTGTGTGTGTGTGTGTGATGCAACCTCAGATGTGTTTCGAATGCTGTAAGCACATGTTTGCAATGGAGTGTTGTATTCCAGTGATGTGAGGGATGGACAATTAGACATTCCTCCTCGAATGTGGCAAATTGTTCACAATGAGGACATTCTCTGCATGTCACTATGTGGTTCAAGCCTCCTTGCAACAGCATCTTATGACGGTGATATTCTTATATGGAGTTTGGACATGGAAACCATTTACTGTCAGTTGAATGCCAATGGAACAAGTGAAACAATCATGGGAGGTCCAATGCCTGGGAAAGCTACATTGCACTCATTCATTCGCATTCGTTCATTTATGGAAACACAGTTCATGCCAAATGAGGAAAAACCTTCTAAAATGAAAGTTGTGTTTCTAAAAAAAAATGCTTCCAGGAGATACTCTGTGGCTGCTGACCTGGTGTGCACAAAAAATGAAAACAATAAAGACAAACATAAACCTCAGCCATTTCAAAGCAAGAATCTGCAGGAGAGCACTGACATTTCTCGTCTTTTACAGTCAGCTGGTGAAGTGGCACTCCATGGACGAGGACGACTACGAAAACGAGCATCAGTTCAAATTCCAGCATCAGAAAGAAACATTTCTGGTGGAGTAGAAGTTGAGTACGGAAACAAATCAACAGTCAATGACAAACAGTCAAGTGAAACTTCATTCTATCTACAACAGAACAGTAGAGCTATTGAGCAAGTGTGTTGTAGTCCTGTGATCTTATGCCCATCTGCTGTCATTGGCACTGTCTTTAGATCTTGTTTCTTGAAGCAAGATTACAAGACAGTGACACGGCAGTTGTAGTTGCTGCAGGTGCAGGAGGTTGGGTGCGTTTCTGGAATATCTACGGCAGTGGCTTGCAAGGAGAGTATTTAGGTTTACATCATGATCATCCAGACTTCTCATCTGTTTCTGCACTGGCCACAGACCCAGATAATATTCTGTTGTACACAGGATGCAGTCAGGGATATATTAAGGTGATGTATTATGGTACACCAAACAACATTCTGCGCTTAAATAAACATGCATGGATGTGTAAAAGATGAGTATAGTATATTGTCTCTGCATATACCAACAATTCAGCAAACAAGTGACACGGACATTGGTATCAAAGCATTCTAAATATGGTACAACCATGCTCATGTGCATATTAAAAATAGATTCCTGTCTAGTTCTTACTTGGGAGAGTAAAATTGTGTTGTTTGATACTTGCTTTGACAGAAGACAAACACAAGCATTTAATTTCTGAAAAAGCCCATTTGATTAACATTCCAGAGGTGGTTAAATGGTGAAACTGCTTTATTCATGCTAATCACATTTGAGGCAGTTAGACAGTGAAGAAATGGTCTTTCTCCCACCCTCCCCACTAGCTCATGTGCAAAATGCAGTCTGGCACCCTGATGCTATGTTGACATCAATGTGAACAAATTGAAAGCAACTTACTCAAATTAACAGAACTTAAATTAAGAAATCCCATCCATGTGAAGCAGCCCAATGTCCATGTCACTTGATTTTGTACTGTAGTAAATATCAATGTCTTCTAGGTGTGGGATATATCTGACTATTGTATCAGCTCCAGTGCTCAAAAACAAAGCTGCAATCCACGAAAGCTCTCTCTTTATGTACGCCTGCTGATATGCAAAATAGCGTACAAAAACAGCAAGACTCCCTTGGATAGACTAGTTGCCAAACCCAAGTTGACATCAAAGTTCAAACAACCGCCTATTCTATGTTCTTGGCATGCTCATGTTAGAAGTGTTACGAGTCTCAGTTATAACAAGGAAAGAGAATGTCTAGTTACAGCATCAGCAGACTGTACTGTTAGACTCTGGACGGGATGTGGCCGATACATAGGTTGGTGCATTGTTTGTCAGTTTGCCTATCTGCGCCTTTCATCTTTGTTGTGTCAAAACTAAGGCAGACCTCCAACTATTATCAAGTGTAGATAAAGCCAATGAAGATTCTACAAATGCATGTGTTATCCACATTCAACGCAAGGTGTAGAACAAATAGCATCATTACATCTATTAGCAGTTAAAACATCCTCACACTGCCATCCTCAAATATACCCAAAACTGACAACTATGGTTTTCCTGCATGCACACTCTCTGTTCTGTTGTTGCAGGTACATTTGGTCAAAAAACTGTATGGAGGATACCTACCGTTTCTGCATCCACATCAACTCCCATGCCAGAAGGCATTCCCAAAGATGTTGATCATATCGCCTCTGAATATACTCTGAAGACTGTGTCTGGTCCCTATGCTACACGCTCTCAATGGGTGTTAGTCATCACAGTTTCAGTGTATGTTCACATTATTCAGTAATTGGTACTGTTTCAGTTTGGCACGGAATATTCTCAAAACAATTCATGCAATGGGACTAAGCAACTCTAGACGGGAACACTTTGGTACAGAACAATCAGGAACAAATGGTGCTTTCTTAGACAAGCAAACAAATGATGATCATGAACAACTGAAGATGCAAAATATGCAAGCTTTTGTAGACATGCGCAAATGCCAGACAAGGTAAATTCCCTTTTCCAACTACACAAACATGACAAATTGATAGTTGAACATATAAACATACAAACCGAGTCTTGATACACACCCATTTTGTCATCACTATGGATAATAACGAAGTCAAACAAGTGCACCATCAGACATATATGCTACAGTAGTGTATACTATACAGTGTGGAAAATAGGGAACTATTTTGGCTCAGACACACTGAGCCTAAGTAGGACATTCTTGTATGGTGTTACAAGTATAACTAAGTGCCTCCCCTACTGGAGCCAGATTGCATGTAATCTTTTACAACCAACTTGCAAGGGAGAAATGGTGTTAAAGGCAGCTGAGGTTTCTCTGGATAAAGCATGCTAGGAGGCACCTAAGTTCATGAAATTAACAGTTACACTATTGGAAAGGTCTTCACGTGCTAAGAGACAAGGTTTACACTATCATACATATGCGTACCGATGGATGTTTTGTCCAAACACGTCCCAACACTGGTGCAGTATTTGGTCGGACAAACAACACATTCTGTGAGACATTGTCCTATGTCCTACCGTTATTCTCCACACTGCTATAGTATTCACATTATTTATGATATGCCAGACACATCCAGACATGCTACTGTAACATTCATTTGGAAGTCCAGACGGCAGTTGAGAGTGTTTGATTCGAAACTTTAGCACATTACACAATAATTGAATATATATGATATAAGACAAACACGGATTGATGCATGGAGAAGCCGAGACACAATTAAAAGACTACAGAAACTGATTGGGACACATGATTCCATTGATACCTACAAGTATACTCATATTATGTCAACATTAGGAACAAGACAAACATGCAGTCACCACAAGATGATGGTTAGCTAGACAAATAGATAGGCAGCTAGCCAGGCAGATGAATAGCAATGTAGGTCAATAAAATTAAATGATTGACAAGACTGTTTCATTGCTATAGGGTCAAGAAATCATATCAGCTGCCTAAGCTGCGACATGATGGGTTCGGAAATTTCGTCATTTACCCAGAACTGCACATTGCTGAACTAGAAGATGTGAAAATGCCCCATACCGGAACAACTGGTACCTCTCTAACATCAATAGTCCAGTCCTTGTGGTTTCCTAAAGGATTGGATGCAAGCAGAGTAGCCAAAAACAGATGTGGAGCACTCAAGTCTCTTGTGCAAAGATCAACATACAAAGGAAAGTCAAAGCCAAAGTTCAATGAGCACAACCTGTTTAATATTCCAACTGCTAAAGAAGCCAAATGAACAATACTAGGAGCAAGTAGACAGCAGAAATAGAAGTGAATGTTGCTCTGCTGTTATTGTAGAATAATTGTTGCCTATCTACTACATGTTGTATGGCTTCTAAAACAATATGTACACAGTCATCTTTAGCTGTCTCCTTGGTTCTGTTCTTCATATGAAAGCAACAGATTGTTCCACTCTAATAGTTTACGAGATATTACTGAAATCTGATGTTAGAGTTAAGAAAGGAATGATTTGCTGTATAGAAACTTTGATCAGTCTGTGCAATGTTTACTCTGTCTACTTGTCTTATATGTATATTAGTGTGTCAATCTTTAGCGTCCTGGAAAAAAGTCACAAGTTTGGCTATAATTAGTTAGTCTGCTGCCCACTGAATTAAGTTTGAATGTTGACAAACATGTGTCACAGCAGCAGTTCTACTCTAGCAGATACTGATATTAGAGTAAAATTTGTACTAAAATGAAGAAACTCTATTAAAACAAAGTTACTGATATAACATTTTGAGGTAGAAGATAACGCTAGTTCTCCATCCTGTTTGTCTATATGTCTGTCCACTCGATGTCTGCCTGTCTACCTATTCATGTTTGTCAGTTTTCATCTCACCAACAAACAGGTGTTTCCCTGCAGTCTACAGAAAGGATACAAATTCATTGTAGATTGTCAGTAACTGGGCTATTTCCTCTGACTGTTGATCTGCTGTTGTCTACAATATAGAGCACACAGCCATGTCTGTGTAACAAGCTTTGTAAGGAGAAGAGGACGAACCTGCTGACTGATATGAACATGCACTAGAGGTTGTAACTTGCTGCTACATGCTGGCAAATCTACCACCATAAAGTCTTCCATTTGCATCAAAAACAGATAGAATTTAATTATACACAAAACAAAAACGTTTGACCTTCCAGGTGTTTGGTATCAATGTTACCCTTGAGATTACTCACTGCCTGCAACCTGTCAGCTGTTTGTTTGACATGCTGTTCTCCTAAAGGATATATAAAACAATGACTACACTCCACACAGAGCGGCAAAGTGAGAATACCTGACAATACAATGTTACACTTCACTGCATCACTTGAAGCTGCTCTACCTTCCAATTCAGGATCAAGAAACATCCTGAGACTACTAACTACAAACAAATGGAACATCAACTGTGACTTTTACTGCATGCGTCAAACAATCAACAAACATGCTCAGTCACATATACTTACTCTTAGACCATATTTGAGAAATAGCTTCTCTAGTTGATTTCACTTGTCGCAACTTCTCAGCAACTGCAGTGAGCGATTCAACGCACTAAATAAGCAATAAGAAACAGAATCACACTTCGCCTCAGCAGTCGGCTAGACGAATGTCAAATACACATACTGAACTCCTGTGAAAATCAAAAGGTGGTCCAACTCTCTCTTCCAGACGTGTGATTCTCTCTTCCAAACTCGCTGACTCCATCGTCTCTGCCGCATGCGCACTTTCGTAGCTAATATCCCGTATTTACGGAGGCGGTTCATTCAAGCAATGTTTTGCTCCCTATGAGGTGAACTTGTTGTCCAGCAGCAGTTCTAGAAGTGTTTCAAGTTCCTTTGAAATGGAAAACGATCTTGTATGCAATTACAAGAAATGTAGGCGAAGATTGACGAAATACGCTTGGGTACGACGTCAGAATTACGACACTTTACTGTTACATACATTACTATTCAAATTGCTTTACATGCAGGTGACTTCGTGCTCTCGTATCCTCACGTGAACGTGTAGTCGCTAGTCATGTGACTAGATGGAGTTTTCACAATCACAGTTTGGTTATTTGATGGTGACGATTACTTAGATATTTTTTGTGAGGAAGACGGATCAAGGGAATTCTCAAATGCGTCTATCAGCCATGTTTGTCCAGCTTGTATGTTGACACTTAAAATGAAAGAAAATTAATTGTATGGATTATAAAATGTAAAACTAAATATTATAATAAGCAATAACAGTAGCAAGTTACATACAGAAATTTCTATTGTCTCAACATCTCAAAATCTCAAGCGACTCTTCCAGATCGGTAGAAGGTTGATGCTACTATATGTTTTCCTTGATTCCAGTAATCGCGTGCACTTGAGTGGTTTATAGAATATTATTCTAATGAATAATTAATTATTATTTCTAAATATTTATGCTTGGCAGTTTGTGTAGCCATTGTATATGTTAAAGGTGAGAGTGCGCTACCAGGAAAATATGATGTGATCAAGACAGATCTGCAGCCTACTGATCAATATAAATCTGTATGTTACATTCTGAAACTTGAATATGTACCTACTCAATCAGGTTGATATTGGCTATATGCATGCATGTTTGCTACGTTGTCTTCCAAGATGGTTCTGGCCGGTCAAAGACCAGATGTTGTCATGGAAATTTGCTCAAGAGCGATGGCATTTTGGACATACCAGGTTTGGTGTTGTGGTATCTGCAGTTTGGTGTGTGTGTGTGTGTGTGTGTGTGTGTGTGTGTGTGTGTGTGTGTGTGTGTGTGTGTGTGTGTGTGTGTGTGTGTGTGTGTGTGTGTGTGTGTGTGTGTGTGTGTGTGTGTGTGCATTTTGGTTGTTACTTGCGAAGTTTCATAAGGCGAACACAATTTTATTGAAAGCTTTAACAAAACAATATCAGTAACTAATGTACGTTACCAATGATATTTTACTATTCAAGTCTCATCAAGAAAGAATGTATCAAGAGTATGTGTCCACTCGTGCAAAAGAAAAATGCACACAACTGGAGCAATATTACCAACAAGTTGTCTCTCGGGCACAAACTGAAATGGCTGGTAACCACCACATTCAAATAGATTTACAAGGTTGTTATTGCTCACTGATGTGCTGTTTTATAGCTCTCAAACAGCAGATAACAAGTTGGTTATGTCGTGTGTACATCCAATTGCCTTGCTGATGTTAACTGCATTTACAGATGTTAAGAAAGACCTTGACAGTAATAAGTTAAGATACAACGAAGTGTCAGATAAGCTCATGGAAAGGAATCGTCAGTACCAAAGACTTCAAGTGAGACGTTTACATGCTACTCTTTCAATTGCACATTAAGTTTTTGTATGTTTTAGGCAATGTATGACAGTTTGAGAAGGTAGGGTGTTGCAATATGTGTAATGTCAAACTCAAACTACTTCAAAACTGCATTTGGATATGTTTGTCTTAGGAGAAGCATCACACCAAGGACTTTTAATGGACGTGAAGCAACCAGTGGTGGTCAAGGGGCTGCTGCTGTAAACAGATACGATATTCCACTGGGTGTACAGGAAGGTCAGTAACTAAATTACCAATACATCATAATTAGTTTCCAAGTTGAAAGTAAAGAAACACAAGAAAGATTTTGTTTGATCTACAGGCAGATCACTGGTAGGCAAACAGACAAAACTAACAGACAGACAGACAGACAGACAGCATGTCATGTTCCATGGAAATGGTTTTTGCATGCAGTTGAGTAGTACAAGTTCAGTCACTGCAATAATAATATAAACTTGTAACTATCATTTTGCGTAGACGATCAAGAGCAGCAACATTCAACTTCAGCAAAGTCATTGTTTGACATTTCCTTGAATCAGAGTTGCATGGAAGGCATTTGTTGCACATATTAAAATCAACATTTTGTATTCTCTCTCATGCTGGTGTGTTTCTCAGATAGTTTCTCCCTTCGCTCTGTAGCAGCTCGGCAGATGCCATCAGAATCACAAGCTGATTTTGCTGGTGCCTGTCAGACAACACCTGCTCGAAAAGTCAGTGGAAGAAACAGCCCAGATGACAGAAGACCTTTCAGCCTTGAACTGAACACACCAGCAGGTATAGCACAACGAGCTGTCCCTCCTAGAAGAATGTAAAGGAAAACTGAATACTGATTGGCATATGCTCATTCATATGACTGCTATATAGTGTTACTTACTGCTAGCCTAACTAAGTAAGTTAAGGTCATATCAATATTTCTTACAACTAAAAGCTGTATTTTCACTCTCACTTCTTCAGCAATGAACCTCTGGAGAAACGATTGACTTGTCAGGAAGTATTATGAATTTACACCAGTTTCTAATTTAACCCAAGTGCGCTACTTGTAAATCTATAAAATGATACAAAGTGACTGTCATACCACAAATTCCGTATCACCGCTACAATAGTCTGTAATGGTTGAAGTGACGATATTCATAGCTAATCAGATATTACAGTATTATTACAGTAGATAGTCTATGTCTTGCCACTTGATCCTTGATTCAGAATTTCCATTTCCATTGTAGCATCAGACTGAAATATATTGTGACCTCAGACAAAAAGCAACGTTAATTAATAAACACTACCAGGTTATCGACTTCGTTTAGAAATATTATTTACTTAATTAATTAATTAATTAATCAAATTCTGTTCAAAGATGAATTTTGACAATAGATGTGTGATAAATTTCAAAACAAGTTAATTGAACAAGAGTTGGTGCAAAGACAGTTCACAAAATTTTTAGGCAGTGAAACTTATAAATGTAATGTACATCAAGACTGAACTGTGGAAACTTTAATTTGTCCTCTAGTGCATGATATCGTGAAGCTCGCTAAGTATACGAAAGCTAACACTGCTGCCTGCTGTATCTTCAATAGGTCGAAACAAAACTGACTCTGCCTTTACAAAGTAAAGCAGCATCACCTAGAGTTAGCTGTTCAGAAATTGTTATAGTATTAATTATATAATCAAAATTGTGATCTATAGGGCATTGGTATGGGAACAAAGAAACCTATTTGAGAGACTGATTATTTATCCACTTTGCAACAGAGTAGCGATTTAGATCTACAGTAGCTTTACATAGATTTTTATTAATTAATAATCATTTAAAAGAAACAATAATATCAATAATTCTCTCCTAAGAAAATGATCTATCCGCATAAATTTTGTCTCACGGACACTCAGAAATACTTACTCATTCGACATCAAACTCAAGGTGTTGAACATGCACTCTTCGCATGGTCAATCGAATGCGCGCACACGTGAACGCCATGTGACTGTTCCGTCCACGTAGTCCTGACGCAATAAGATTGCATCAGCTTCTTTTTAGCATGCACGTGCATGGCTATCAACCAATCAGCAACTGGCATCATCTGGCATTTGGCGCCATTGTGTAATTGGGCATTGTGGAAGCATGGCGTTGGACAAGTCCATCCTAGAGCATTATATGAAGTTGGACCAGCGTGACAGTGTGCAAGTGATGTACATCTGGATCGATGGAACGGGAGAATATCTTCGTTCGAAGACGAAAACTCTCAATTTCGAGCCAAAATCTCCAAGTGATTGTCCTGTCTGGAACTTCGACGGATCAAGTACGGGGCAAAGCTCGGGTGACAACAGTGACGTCTATCTGCATCCAGTTGCTCTGTTTAACGATCCTTTCCGTGGAGGTAAGAACAAGTTGCTTCTTTGTGAAACTTACGCCTCCAATCACACCCCCACACGTTCCAACAAGCGCCACTCATGTGTGGCCGTCATGAAAGAAGCGCGCGAAGCTCATCCCTGGTTTGGTATTGAGCAAGAGTACATTCTACTGGATGCAGATGGTCAGGTTCTGGGGTGGCCTAAAGGAGGTTTCCCGGCGCCGCAAGGACCTTACTACTGCTCTGTGGGAACAGGAAGAGTGTTCGGCCGTGATGTAGCTGAAGCTCACTATAGAGCATGTCTCTATGCGGGATTAGACATAGCGGGCACTAATGCGGAAGTGATGCCAGGACAGGTATGACGCATTCTAGTGCATACGCAAATCTTGTCTGAATACTAATGTGACAATGTCATGTAGTGGGAGTTCCAGATTGGTCCTTGCGAGGGTGTCGAGATGGGAGATCAGTTGTGGGTGGCTCGTTATCTTCTCAACAGAGTAGCAGAAGATTTTGCTGTCATAGTCACTTTAGATCCAAAACCGAAACCAGGAGATTGGAATGGGTCTGGCGCTCATTGCAATTTTAGCACAAAAGCTATGCGTGAAGATGGTGGCATTGAACACATCAGAACAGCCATTAAGAAAATGTCAAAATGCCATGTCGAGCATATCAAAGTTTATGATCCCAAAGGTGGCAAAGACAATGAGAGGCGACTTACTGGTCTTCATGAGACAGCTAGCATCCATGATTTCAGTTTTGGTGTTGCACATCGAGGTGCAAGCATTCGAATCCCTCGACAAGTAGATGAAGATGGCAAAGGTTACTTTGAAGACAGACGACCAGCTAGCAATTGTGATCCTTATGAGGTCACCGAACGTCTGGTCAAGACTATTGTGTTAAACCAGTAGTGACGTACACTGGTACAGTAAATCAGTCTCTTGGCATGGAATGCATGATTTTTGCCATAAATTGGTTGTTAGTCTCAAGACATTGCAATCTTTGTAGCTGCAGTCCTACTTGGATGCCTACGTAGATGTGTAGTTTTTATTGGCCTATTTTGATTATGCTCATAATGGTTGAAACAAATTGCTCATGTTTCTCTATTCTTTGTTTCATCATCACTATTAATTAATATTAAATGATACAGGTGCAGCTGCAAAGACTGTAGGAGGAAAATCAAATCTCATGGTGCAATCATCTCATTGTAGGATGTATTATTTTTTTCTCTCTGGTGGTCTGGCATGGTCAATTGAAGTTCCTTGTCACATGGTGGGTTGCACACCCACCTGCCTACTTACACCCACCTGCCTACTTACACACACCTGAAAATTTGTCATGATACCCACTATTGGCTTTGGCTTTACAGTAATGAGCATTGGAAAGGTTGATGTTCAATGAAGTCAGATCTCTGAACAGTATTCACTATTGATCTATCTCTTTCTGACATTGTGCAGCTTACTCCATAGCAGCAACTTTTGGGATATGTAATCAAAGTTGGAAAAAAATTTACAATGATGAGCACATTTCTTATTATTTTCATAAGATATGTCCCTTATCTTTGAGTTTGAGTTGTCACTCTACATTTGACAGCTTGTACCCTCTTAATTAACAAACCAAAACAAGAATACACATGCAATTGCCTTGACTACATCACATGACATACTAAAGCTAGGCTGCTAATTTTGATCACTTCTTTTTCCTGTGTTGACTGCATTGTGGACAATACCATTTGCCTTTTGGTTTTTCTGTCAATCCAACACATTGGAAGTGAAACCATTCAATGGGACAATCCATATTGTCACATCCAACCATTTCACCATAAGACACTTGTTGACAAAGACAATATGTAGGCTCATTAGGATCAACTGGCATGTCTAAAGTCATTTCTAGAGGAGACGGTGCTGTAGCAGATGCAACAGAAAATTGTACAGATGACGTCTTTGGCCTTTTCCGCCTCGCTTTCTTGTCACTATCCTTTTTCGAATGTCGAGACCTCTTCCTGCTTGTGTTCTCAGTGGATGATCTTTGTACTATCAGTTCTGAACTCCCGGGCTCAGAATGAGATTCCTTGTCTCTGAGGTCAGCCTGAAAGCGTGCTAAATCAGAATCGAGACGTTTGATGTGTTTGTCTATTGTCTCATATGTCTGTGTAGCTAGTGAAACTTTCTCATCAGCATATTCTTTTGCTTTAGAGTAAAGAGCATCGATTGCCTTCAATCTGCTGTCACGTTGAGCCATTTGAAGGGAAGAGACGTCTTCCTCGTATCGCTCGCACTCTTTGTCCACTTCTTTCAGAATATCTTGCGTCTTAGCATCGAGCTCTCGTACCAGAGTAAAAATACGCTGCATTTCAAACGGAAGCCCTTCAATGCTCTCAAGATAATGCTCCAAATACAAAGATGCAGACATTCTTGCTCAAGACTGCTCACATATGCTATACCAATGTCGAACTGCAAACTTCGCTATATCCCTCTACCGCGTACCGCTGAGTGCGCGCGTTAGGTTTATAGACATTTGCAGTCCTAGTCTCGCGTAGCCAGATCCTACCGCCGCGTCAATCCTGCGCGACACGTGAGACTAGCGGAGTTTACAGAGCCGTACACTATAAAGAGCGCATAACGTACACTACTATACCTACAGCTAGCTGTGCATGTACTTCAAACTTTACTCTGTAGAGAAAGTCATGATCATGCATTGAATCTCATTTAGCCCTATGAAGTCAGAGTGTCCAGTACAAACAATTACTCACGTGCACATACATTAGCCTATTAGTATTTTTGAAATGAATTGTAAGTAGCAATAATTGACCAATGTTCTAGATCTAGTATTGCATATAAAACTGATATCAATCAATACACAGTAAAAAAAGTAGTACACAACAACCACAGTGAACTCAATGCAGTGCATTTACAGATCATCTACCTTTATGCAAATTCAAATCCCAAGCCACCACAATTCAGCGCAATCAATAAGCTCTCTTTAAGTTGAGCCCTACTGCAATACTCCGGCAATTTCAGCAGATTGAAGCTGCATCAACAGACAGACATAACACACCTCCAACTGAGATTGGTTAATTAAAACACAGAAATTACATCTTGTGACTATAACTACTGCAACATAAAAGCTAATATACTGAGCATGAGCTGCCAAGCCAGAAAATGCATTTTCCAGAACTGACAATAGAAAATTTAATTCATATCATAATTAAACTGTAGTTCTAATAACACAGCATTTTCAATCACAACAACAAAGACAAGATCACCAGTTAGTCAGTGTATATATATAGTGGAACAACATCAGTCTTTTTATAAACATGCACATCACACAATTTGTAATGTCGCAATGTCATTTATGTCAATGCTCTTGAATATAAATGTGTTGAGAGTCTAGCTGTGTCTATTTAACTTCCAAGTTATTTAAAATTGAAACTCTAACCAGACTAGAATGTGGACCACCAATGATGTGGATATCTACTGCAAGCAAACTACAGTGCATCGTAAGTTTCCATGCCATGCATTCTCACTGTTGAGGACCTAGAGAAATGCAGCATCTCACCAAGTGCTGGCTGTTGGCAGATGATTTAATGCTGTTGAATCTGTCCGAGAAATTGTAAACTTTTGTGGTCCACTAGCACCAACAAGAGAGGCAAATCCCCCCAGTGGAACTCGAGAACTGAAAAAACAAACAAATGTGACTGAAAACACAAAATCACAAATCACACCAACAGCATGTACCTTCCTGTGACAAACTGCAGCAGCTGAACTCGAGTTTTGTGATCAAACTTTTGAACAATATCCCAAAAGGACTGCAGAAACATATAACTGAGGATAAGGATCATATTATAGAGACTTTCTAACAGCAGCATTGTCATACTTCTAAAAAACGTAGGCTAGCTACCAAGCACATAAGTGTCAAACACTTTCCTATGAACTATAATTAGTACACAATAATTATTGCTACAATGGTGAACTTTGAATGAATTGATCTTTGTATAGACTGGTTTCATTGTGTTGTTAGACTTGCTGACACAGCCCCCACAGTTCAAATGCCAACATACATCCAAATACAATCATCATTAGCCTGCTGTGTTGAGATAAACGACATTATATTGTATTCGATATACCCTACTGCTCCTAATGTTTTTAGGCTAATTTTTTCGAGACTCCAAAAATTATTTACAATTTTTTTACGAATCCTAATTTTTTTGAGGTTTTGATGTGCAATATTAGTCATTTATTGATTTAATTATTTGATTTAATACTGCAACCAATGTTTTCTACTACTGGTAGTTGCATGCATGACTCTCCACAGAAGCTGCATATCGCACTGGAAGTGGTATTAGCATTTCAGTTTGAAACCGGAAGCCATAGTTAAGAAGAAAAGTCGCTCACTTTTTCTCATCTTGAGCTGCACACTTCCGTCTAGCAACCATTTTTTGACGATGCTTCATGTGCATGCGCAAAAAGCCCGGACAAACGACAATTTTTGACACTAAAACATAATTTTTTCTGTTATCCTATTATTTTTCGAAGGCAAAGTTTTCAAAAAGATTATTACTCAAAAAACATTAGGAGCAGTAGGGTATATGGAGCCATGACAAAGCTAACTGAATCAGCTTTCATCATACAAACCTTGACAGTTAGATTGTCTTTGTCATAACCTCCTGTATACTCCGTGTTTTCCTGCCAGTCACTAACAGTAATTTCAGGCAATCCAGACAGCAACATTTCCTATAAAAGTGACTAGTAGTACAAAAAACTTGCCCTTTATCGTGACCTTTCTTACCAGCTCGTATCCATCAAAAAGAGATACTAAAGACTTTGGAATAAATTCATGAAAGCCGATAAGGAAGCTTTCTATTTGAGGTCGTATTGCTCTTGTCATGCGCATTTCTGTGACTAGTTGCACATACTCCTCCTAATAAAAAGCATTATTGTCATTTCTTTACATAAAACATGCCACGTCTGCCTTGTTCTCTTCTGTCACAGACAATCTGCTTCCTCCTGGCTTCAACTCCACTTCTTGCATGGTTCCAAACACATCAGTCTCAACAGCAAATGTCAGTTCTAATCCAAGATCAGAGATGTTGTTGTCTAGCACCCACTGCCAGTTGATATAATATCAGTATGACACACAAGTAAAAGTCATGTCCACAACATGCCACCTGAAGATTGCTTGCATATTCAGGATCAATAGATGCAACATCTTGATAATTGAGGGGAGCACCTTGTCAATGAAACCATACTAATACAAACAAACAACTTGCATTTGGCCATGTGACTCTCACCAAGAATGTGCTTGTAAAATGAACGTGTGAAGTACACTCGCAGCAGCTGACGATGAAACAAAGCCATGCCAATAATTCGACCAGCAAAATGAAAATAACTTAAATGATCAGGATTAACATGAGAGTTGCTGTTTGGTTGAACTGTAGCACCTGTTCAACGAAATCAGGTATTAATTGAAGCAAGCAGGCAAACACACAGACACTCTTTCAAAAGATCTTCAAATGTCTTGCAAGATAATGCAAGTGCTGTTTTGATGTGTAGACATTTAGATGACAGGAAATCATATATTATCTTTTAGATTATAGCAGTCAGTTGTCATCCTAGATGTTAGACTTATTGTTGTTTATTCAAAGATCAAATCTATGCATATCTAGAAATACAAGATCCTATAGTTTGTGCGCCTACTACTTTCTCATGCTTTGACAGACAGACAGACAGACAGACAGACAGACAGACAGACAGGCAGGCAGGCAGGCAGGCAGGCAGGCAAGCAGACAGGCAAAGACAAACAAACCAGACAGACAAGCAAAAATTAAGACAAACTAAAGCAAACCAACAACCCAAGATACACACACCAACAAGCTAAAAACACAAAAAAGTCAGACAAAACGTCAGCCACAAAGCAGACCATAGATAAAGACACCCACAAAAATAAGATGAAAATCACTATCCTTTAGCTACATGTATTATGCCAATAAGCCAGAGATACTCCTTTGAAGCATAGGGAGCACAATCAGGATTGTATTTGAATGACTAAGGTACCAACCGTCTGGAGATGGAGTAAAAAGAGCATAATCAGGGTTAAGAATTTCCTTTGATAGAAGATCAAAAAACTCCCTCTGTACACCAGCCCCCTGCAACACCAAGATAATTTATAGTAGCAGCAAGTAGCAATAACTACAACTAAGTGATTACAAACCATCCCTTCTTCACCCTGAAAACGAACAATGATGTTTTTCTTTTTCAAGCGACTAACATCTACGTCAGCAAAAACTCCACAGGAGCTGCCAAACAAACCATCTAAAAAAATAAGACCATGTAGCTATGCATAAGCTAGCCTCGTCCCCATGTGTTCGCCTCGCTTCTCTGTGCAGCGCTCGCATGTCACATGACTAGGCTGTCGAGGGAGCCTAGCCATGTGATGCACGAGCGCTACATGGAGGAGCAAGGCGAACGCCTGGGGACGAGGCTATACATGAGAAACCGTCCACTTAATTAAGAAACAATAGCACTCAGTGAAGTGACATACCCCTTGACACAAAAATCACATCTTCTTCTTGATATGACTGTTCAGTATCTCTACTGCCATTTACTATATGGTCACGATGAAGATTCTCATAAAACCACTCCCGCCTCTCTTCAAAGGGCTGAATAAGAAATAGAAACACACATGAATAATAAAAATCATACAAACACAAAATTGACACACCAACTGATACAGACAAACCTCCAGCTACAGACACACACACACACACACACACACACACACACACACACACACACACACACACACACAATGGATTCTCAATAAACATAAACAAATTAACAAACCTGAGATCTAACAATGTGCATAAACCTTGGAAGAACGGCAGGCAACTCCAGGATAAAATGAAAATGTTGAAACACGATTTTTGGATTTCTGTATAAACATAAGCCACAATGCCATTCAACAAACCTGCTATCGTTACCTTGCAAAGCTATGACATATACCTGGCCAGCAAAACCTTTAGCACTCTTTCATGTCGATTCAAGAAGTCAAGAAAACGCCCGTTTCTACATGCAACCATGTCAGCATAGTCATAAACAAATAGACTGACAAGCAACCTATTAACCTTTGCAGTAAGACACTTTCGCAACAGCAGTGCAAATAGAAACCATGAGTTATAGCACTGAGACGATCAGCAAATAGTGAGACCATGTCTTCTGCTGCACTTACATTTAACACAACTTCTTCATCTTCCTGAGGCTGCTGACTGGCTACAGCATCTTCCTCATCAACATCAAAAGTCCTTGACTCGGCATTTGTGAATGTTGATGTCATAAGGTTTTGTACTAAAGCACTTGTTTCACCAATGTCTGATGTGTTGCCACATGCAGGGACTTCATTATCTCCACTTCTGCACTCAAAGTTGCCACTCCATTCGTCTTGACTGTCGTTGTGATGTACTGAAAAAGCAACTTGATCTTCTGCTGAAATGCTTCTTAGAAAAGCCTGTCGTACTGGAGTTGGAGTACCTTGGACCAGCAAAGATGCCAACTGAGATTGTGAGCGACTTAATTTTGATTTTGCTAAAGCAGATGCAGCACAACACAATTCCAAATATGTCTACACACAGAACAAAATGTATTGTACCTGGAAGTGTGTTTCTAGTCTCTGTTTCTATGTGTTCAACATCAAAAGCCTCTTTGCTGTTCTTATCCTTATTCTCACTCTCTTCCACTCTCTTCACCTCATTAGCTAGCAAGATGAACCATTGCTCTAGGGAATCCCACAAAGACTCCATCATTGCTAATGCACTAAGACTAGCCTCGGATGTTGACAGGTAGTTACAGCTTCTTCGATTATGAGAAGGAGAGCCACTGTCAAATATGCCAGAACCAGCACGACGTTGTAATCTTGCCAGTGGTTTCGTAGATGACTGCAAGCGTGTTCGAAAGGCGCTATGACTGACACGATGAAGATGACAAAGTGTACGAACTGAGCGAAGGAAACTAGTCATGACGTACTGAAAATCACTGGACAAGCTACACGATGAGAAGAAGCATATCCATACAATTATAGCCAAGTAAATATATTGCAATAATAATGGTATACAGCACCTAACAGAATGAAAAACCTATAACTCCTCTCTCTCCGTCTGCGTTTGTCTGTCTGTCTGTCTGTCTGTCACTATGTCAGTCTGTCTGTCTGTCAATAAATATATTTCTTATACAAGACATTATTACAGTCTACGCTAACAATCAGCAAGTTCTAAGAGAACTAGAACCCAAGAGGTCCCTAAGTACGACTAAGAGTCAAACAGTTAACAATAAGCTAACAGGGTTACTAATCGCACCAATTGAGTCACCACTATACCTGGACTCTGCTCATCTTCTGCAGTAACACTCTTGCATTGCACTGCTACATTGCAATTGAGAATCGCATCCTCCAGTAGTTCTTGAACTCGTCCTGTCTGCACTCAGTTGTCCATGTTGCTGTTGGTGAGAGCTGGTTGAGATATTTTTGCGCCTCTTGCCCCCACTGACCAAAGTGCTCCATCACCAGAGGAATGAAATTCAGAGTAGTTCCACAAGGACGTGCCTTTTTGGTGTATTTGTCATTTTTCAGCATTTCTCTTCAAGTTACTGCTGTCCCATCGTCTAGGGCTGCCTTTGGAAGAGTGTCAAGTGCCCAAGGATGTGCCAAAAAATGACTAACTCCACTTCTTTACCGGAGTCAGGATCCACTACATATATGTCAAGTCTGTCTGTCTGTCTGTCTGGAGCCTGAAATGTGAACTGACTTTCTTTGATCTCATTAGAATTAGAAAACACTGAAATGCCTTCAGGTTATTTGTGTTAAACCTTTCTGACAGGACTATTAATTCTACTAGCTAGACTTTGCTTTTCCTAATTTGCTACAATTCTTGTTGTTGCACAAACCTTGCACATCAAGTTCAAAGAATTTCTACATGCTATACTCATTTGCAGTATGTCACTACAAACACAATCAGCTGGAAATGTAACCCTTTTCTGATGAGCTCCTCCAACAGCTACTGAATAACTAAACTAAACACTCTGTTGTTGTGTAAAACAAGAGTTGTTACCACTCATTTGACTGATAATCACATATGTCACATCAAAGTAAGTATTAGTTGTAATATTATTATATTGTATTGCTGTGCTCAAATGTGACCTACCTCAACAGTTCATGTCCAAATCCAGCTGTCATTTGAGCTAAAGCAGGCAGCACTTGCAATAGAAACTTCTCGCTAGACAGACATACGTGCTCTAATGTCAACTGAACCTACAAATTGATATAGATGAAGCTAGTTCAGTGTACAGTTACTAAAGGGAGTATACACATATGCAAACGTACAGTACAAGCCAAAGCATCACAATGATTATGTGCAGACACAGATAAGGAAACCATGTCGACACACACACACACACACACACACACACACACACACACACACACACACACACACACACACACACACACACACACACACACACACACCAGAATCAAAACAGAAACAAAACAAATGAAAGTGCTTAACATCTTTGAGTACAGTAAAAGAAAAATTTGCGGGCAATTTCGGAGAACATCATTACTAGTGCAGAATTAATTTGTGCACTCACAGGCCTGACCCAACTACTAATTACAGTATATTTACAGTATAATTACAGCAAGAAAACCTTAGTCTGCAAAATTTAATTGTGAAATGAGCTGCGATCGCAAAATATAGCAAGAATTTTTCCCTTGCAAACTTTCTTCTTTCAGGGTAGGCTACTTGCTCAGTCACTTAACTTTTTCCGAAGGCTCATAGCTGAAAATACATAACAACAGCCAGACAGACAGACAGCTAAGCAAGCAAACAAGCAAGCAAGTAGAAGACATAGTAAATCATACTGCTTCAAATATTTACCTTCTGTTCTTCTGTCTTGTTTGACTGCACCATGCCAATAAGAGGGGCAAGTAGTTGAGGATAGGCTTCGACTAGAACATAAGCACATTCCTGGTAGCAGCCCTATATGCAATAACAAATAATTCCTTGATTAAACAACACGTGATTATATAGTGCATGTATTGTACAACTCACTTCAACACACAGATCAATAGGAGACACACCTTCATGATCACAAATCAACTTAGCTCCTCGCTTAATTAGCAACATAGCACACTCACTCTGACCATACCTGTTCACAACATTCATTCTCACAAATACATTATATACATTCAAATCCACAAACTCAAACCGGCTAGAAAAGAAAAGAGGAGTACGACCATGGCTGTCGGCCTTATCTACATTTGCTCTCCTCTCCAATAACACGGCAACAGTCTAGACAACAAGTAGCAGCCGTCACTACATGGAATAAGTAACAGGTCGTTCCATGTCTCTAACAGGTTTGTGACCATTCTGGCAAGCTACATGAAGAGCAGTCTGACCTTGTGAATCCTGTAAAACCACACAAGACATCAAATTAGACACAAATTTACAAAAGCAGTAAAAATAGAATTAATTAAAGCATTAATTTACTAGAAAACAGACCTCATTTTTACTAGACTTAAAAAAGTTTTCTGAAAAAGGAATAGTGTAAAAGTAATATTATAGACACTATATCTATGTAACAAAAACAAACTCATCATCACTGCCTCTTTCATAAAATTCATAACAACCAAATGATATAACCGTATGTGTGAAGTAGCTATTCTTACTACAACATCAACAAATTCTCCTTTGCCAAGAAGATCGGACAGCAGTTCGGTTCTTCCACTGCAAGCAAGCCAATGGACCTATCATCTGATAATTTAAGTACCAACAACTTTTTGTTAGTAGGCAAGCAAGACATACAGCTGTCAGTCCATCTCTGTCTTGAATATGAATATCTGCTCCACATTCAATTAGTCTATGTACACACTTCTTGTAGCTGCACATACAAAACAAAGACACTGATGTTACACTTTAATGTTGATGGTATCGCAAAGTACCCATTCCTTGCAGCTAAGTGAAGAGGTGTCACACCAGATTCATCGGTTGCATTTACATCTACACCTTTCTTTAGAAATAATGCAAGACACTCGAATGCACCAATACTGTTAATAAAAACAAAAAAGAAAAGCTTGTACCAATTATATTGCCAACATGCGATATAATAAACTTCCTAAGTGTAAACAGATGACCAAAACTATAAAGACAGAACACCTAATGATACATATCTACCAAACTGATCTAATACTATACACATACGTAATACACGCATACACATCGACTATAATGCACATGAATACAGTAACCCCTTTCAGGTGTGACATCTACTGACGTGTGACTGCCTTCTCTTATTCTATAATCAGTTTGTTCACCAAGTTTACATGTACCTACTTGAGCATTAAACCTACTTGTACGTTATAAATCATGTATATTAATCAATACTGAGTCTCAAGCAGCCAGCTCCTCTTTCTAACTATGAGCCAACCAAAAACAAAGCAACGTACACAACACAACACAATACAACAAAATACACAAACACAAGTCAACACATCTCAATGTAAAACCATGCAAACACACAACACGTCATCATAACAACTTTAAAGTTGTAGATACTAAACAGCAACAGGAATATGCAAACAACACAGACAGATTTTATCAATCATGAACGGCAGAATGGAGAGCCACAAAAGGTCACCAGAAATGGAAGTATTATAAAGACTCAGGGCCGGCGAAGCAGGGTGGACTACGTGGGCCATGGCCTACCCAACTTTTGAAAACGGGACTTCTGCCAACAAGTTTTTGGTGACGAAATTTCAAAACTATTGGTTTCAAGTGATTAAATAAATTAGCTATTTTTACATTCACTGTAGGTGGGGCTTGGCCATGCAAGACCTGACCCACCCAACATCTAGAGTGCTCCGCCGGCGCTGAGACTTCAGCATATTTGAAAGACGATGTGCAGTAAACAGACAAACCTGTATAGTTGTTAGATTATAAGCATGGTATGGTAAGCATTTTTATTTAAAGAAAGGGAGATCTAACTAGATATTACTTAATTAGTTTATACTATAAGGGACAAGGGCAGTGTCTGCACTGTGTATCAGACTCCTAAAGACTTGTTATCACGGGATCAGTTCCATACCCTTCATACGAGCATGATACAGTAGTTGCTATTTTATCATTCCTGTCTCCTGAAGTCCCGACAGCACTTACTTGGCAGCCATGTGCGCCAAATTCCGTTTTGCACGACCATACGTCTGATTCATATCAAAGGCACAAGTTGGAGAAGAAAGTAATTCCGTTACAATTCTACAGCAAAAGAACACACGTAAATTTAATTAAATTTCCATTTTGAATTAACTTAAGAGATGAAGTCATGCAACAAGATAACTGAGTTAATTAAAGTTATTTATTATTTCAAGTGCAAAATGACATAATAACTTGTATTGATTCTGCATAACAAGAGGCATCAGGATTGACAGAGCGGCCTTGTCATCTGTTGTTGAGAAAAAGACGAAACTATTAGTCACCTCTATTACCTGCACCGTTGAACAAATCACAATCATCACAAGAGTCACACTCATCACCTGCTGGTAGTTCAACAGATCTGGCTGTTCTCAGAGAACGCGCAAGACGATGAATTCGTTCCATGATGCAAACATAGCAAACGCGCATGCTCACTAACCCTAAGTAGACTGGTTACGTCATAACTTGTATAAATTCTATTTTTAGATTAGCGTTGCTTGCAGATGGTCTGATGTCCCGTATCTCTTATTTTGTTTTGTATCGTGTCCAAGGTCGGCCAGTCGACGACTCAAAACAGCAAATAATCTCACAGCTCATTTTTGAGCGCGTCAAGTATGCAATAGCTGATCGTCATCGAGTCGAAGGTGACAATTTCGTTTCTTGTGGCGTGTCGTGTGTTTGTACTGCCTCTTGGCAAGCAAATTCTGCGACGCTGGTCATTCTGGGCGGTGTGCCTTTAGAAGAGAGCGTATTTCCTAGATTTGTTCACGTTTACTAGGTTGGTGGGTCGTCGTGAAATTGTGTCGTATTTCATCTTCTAACTTCGTTTGTGCTCTCTGTTTGTGTTGATGTTGTACAACCTCACTTACTACTTCGTTCCTACTTGTTTTGAGTGACTTTGCGTACACGCGTGCGGTAAAAACTCTAGATCTGACACAGATTTCTCAAGAAGTGGCGAAAAGACGTTGCTATGTTGCAAAAGGCGCTTGAGCGTTCGTACGTTATGATTGGTCGTTGTGATTGGTCGCTGACACGTTACTTACATCGCTCCGCTCGCTTCCAACTGCTCTGTACGGCCTCACGCTTGTTGTGCTTTTTGTTTCGTTGAGTAGGAATGTTGGTATATGACATTAGTAGTTGTCTTACAACGCGTCACTTTCTCTGTTCTCTGCAGCTTCGATTACATCAGACAATGACGACTAAACGACAACGTCTTGTGTTAGACGACTCTGGCAAAAAGCGTTCATTCTCCGATGACTGTGCGAGCTTGCCCGTGTGTGTCGTCGACGAGCCAGACGAATGTCATCAGGGCGTTGAAGTAGATGACAATTCCTAAAATTGATGTCGCTGTCTCTCAAATTTGCGACGTTTATGTTAGAGCCATCGATGTTCTTCGCTGGGTGATGTTGCAGACCCATTTCTTTCACCGCGGATTGAACGTTCACGAAGTTATGATTCAGTTGTGTTCGATTTTCGAGATGTTTCAGCTGACGATTTTGCTGTAAGTGTCTTCCGTTTGCATATCGGTTGTTGATTGTCATGGATATTATTGGGAAATTGAATCTATAGCAACACTTTGTGAGTGCTGTCTCTAATTTGTGATTTTTTGTTGCCCTTTTTAGTGTGTGTATGTTTTCAGTGTTTTGTTCTAACGTTTTGCTTGCTTTCTTAGAACCAGCTTACTCTCATTGATCTAAATCTATTCAAAGCCATCTCTAGGGAGGAGTTAGCGTGTGGTGGATGGGACTCTAGAGATCGAAAAACTTTAACTCCCAACGTTTATGAGTTTAGCCGCCGTTTTAATAATGTCAGTTTCTGGACAGTTCGAGAAGTGTTGAATTCAGAATCCATCAAGGTTCGGGTATCAGTGGTGAAACATTTTGTGAAGATTGCCAAGAAACTTTATGAGCTGAATAGTCTGCATAGTATGATGGCAATGGTGACTGCTCTACAGAGTGCTCCAATACACAGGCTTATACAAACATGGAGAGTGAGTGGGATGGGCAGGAACTTTCACTGCATGTAGTTGTGATGATCATTCATGATGATGTCATTTTCTCTCTCATAGCAACTTCCTAACAAGGAGAAACGTATATTTGACAAGTTAGACAGGTTGGCTTCAGTAGCAGATAACAGGTAAAAACATGTCCTTTTGTGTTTCACTGTCACAGCGTATTACTCTGTTTCTATCACAGGCAAGCACTAAGACAACACGTGGAAGACAGTCTTCTACCTTGCATACCATATTTGGGTAAATTGAGTTTGTTAATATTCATGCGTTTGATGTCAAAAGGCATAAGGTTGGATGTCAAAAGGCATAAGGGAGGTCTTTTCCAAACAGTGAAGAGGTTGATTAGGGAAGCTAATGTAATGTCAAGTAATGACATAAAATTTAGGCTGTGGCTAGTGGTCAGGCAGCCTAGACTGCCAGGCTAGAGGTCCGGCACTTCCTGTTTATAACACCTCCTGTTTATAACACCGGCTGCCAACTGCTCCTTCCATCAACTGTAGACAGGATAGAAGCCGACGCTACTCCCCTATGAATTTGTTTCAACTCCTGTTGGCAATGCTGGCAAGGGTGGTGAACAGTATACCGCTGGCTGGGTGCTCCTGCCCCACCAGTCGCTTTGCTTTTCCTCGCCCTAGAGCCTTCTGGCTTTATTATTAAACCAATAGGCACAGTATAGAAGTACAAGACCAGGTTGGGGATACTGGAGTCACATCGATAGTTTTGGCACGAGTATTGAAGAGTGGGAATAATGTTAGATGGCGAGCAGACTTGGGTGGATGACGACACGACGTTAGCAGATGACACACCACTAGACTTGGACATCCTGAACTCTAGCGAAAGGTTGTTTTCTGCTTTGTGATTGCCGGACTGTATGTGCGCGTGCAGAGGAAACTTAAGAAGCATTGTCATTGCGCATGCACCGTTGACATGTGACTGCTGGACCGCTGACCACTTTGTTTGTTCGTAAGAATAATGTAATGTAAGGGTCACATGTCATCTTCATGGAAGTAGTAAGATGGTCAGTTTGCGGAAAAGTAAATGTTAGAAGTCTTGGTAACTGAAACAGTAAACTAATCATTTGTCACAGATTGTTCACTAACACTACAGTAGAAGCAGTAAATACATTTTAGTTGTTTTGAATGTTATGTAAGTTAATAGTTCTAAAAATGTAACAATAATGAGTAAATAAAACATGCAAGGTTTTTGGTATGCTAGGCATTGTGTAAACCTTATTGCTCTTATGATGATAAAATTAAGTTTAGATGGCATTCTTGCTTTTGTTTTAGTGGATGTTAGATTTGCTGGAGACACTCATGTCTTTTTCCTGTCTCCTGTAGCCAATTCTTTCATCAGCAGTAACAGTGAATTTAGCAACAAATGTAATTTATAGTGTTATCCAACCATAGTTACGTGACTGTAAGTAAGACAGAATACGGTCGCTCGCCTATTGAACACAATGCTATGTGAACATTTAGCATAGAGATAAGGAAGATGGGATGTATTGTTTTGTAGTTGTTTGTGAGTGTTTGATTGCTACTTTGAATCATCTGCACCTGTATTGCAGTGATGGTACAGTACGAGAATTTATTGAAGACAACTTGTTAGGCTAAGTTTTGTTGGAAATCTTTAATCAGGAACAAAGAGTATACGTTTGCATTGCTATTTTACATCACATCACACTCTGTAGTGATGATTAGAGAATTGTTTTAGCGACTATTCAAACATTTAGCTCATTGAAGGATGCTTTAATTATTTTATTAATTAATAAGCATGTTTATGCAATACCTGTTTTGCCTTCAGGCTTGTGTGTTTCATTGATTCTATTAATTATGCTATTTCAGGTCTCTTTACTCAAGATCTTACGTATCTGTCTGCAATGGAGAAGCAGGCAATCGGTTCTCAAGAAAATATTGGTGGTGCATTTGCAGAGAAGATCAAAGTGATCTTGGATAAAATTGAGTATTTCCAGCAATCAGACTACCCAATGATTGAGCATCTTCCACATATAGAGAAATATTTGCTAAGTGTGAGATACATTCAAGAGTTTCAGTCGTTTGTAGATGAAGATCATTTTAAGTAAGTTTTTACCTGCAGTAGTACTTGTTTGTTTTCTGTGCATGTCCTTATGTGCTTGTGTTTGTGCAAGGATGCATGCACATGCGCGAGCACGTGTCCACGCATGTGGTGTATCTGTGTATTTATTTGTATGCGTGTTTGGTTGTAAATAGAGTTGTAGTCATTGCTGTTGGACTTATTTTAGGCTCTCATTAGAACGTGAACCAAGTAGACACCTCCAGTTGCCAGGATCTTCAACACTTCCACGATGTCTTGAAGAGCAAAGCTTTCATCAGCAGAGATTGTCACTTCCCAGGCCAGCTAGTGCAGCTGATGGACTTACGTCTGCTCGTCTCGTGAGGACAAGGCTGGATTTGAGCAGTTTATCTAGTGATCCTGTAGACTCACCAACAAACAAAACATTTAAACCTGGCCACAGAAAGTCAAGAAGTTTAGGGTACTGTGAGTTGTTAATGTTTACAGCAGCTGTAAGCTCGGTCAGTGTGTGTGTGTGTGTGTGTGTGTGTGTGTGTGTGTGTGTGTGTGTGTGTGTGTGTGTGCATGTGCGTGTGTGTGCGTGTGTGTGTGTGTGTGTGTGTGCACGTGCGGGCATGTGTGTGGGCATGTGTGTGTGTGCACGCACGTGCAGGCGTGTGTGTTTGTGTGTGTGCGTGCATGTGTGTGTGTGTGTGTGTGTGTGTGTGTGTGTGTGCCTGTGCGTGTGACATGTGCTGGGCGAGAAATGGAATGAAGTTGTAGCATACCATTGTCGCATCTTACAACAGGTGTGCGGAGAGTTGCTGCTACGTTTAAATGAAAGCAATTCTTTATGTCTAGGATTTAGAATAATGCGTATGTTACAAAAGTCCAACGTTCCCTTTGACAAAAAAGATGTCAAATTGGTCCAGATGAAAAATTGGTTATTTATCTGGTGCTATTGTGTTCGTACTTATTGGTGTGTATTTGTATGGTTGCTTGCTTGTGTATGCTTTTTAGATTTGATGTAGTAACCATTTAGATTTGATGTAGTAACCACTTATTATGTGTATTATTAGAGGTGTGACGGCCATGTTGCGCTATCCTCTTGAGGACAATATGGTGGAACCAATGTGAGTTGTGAATTACTTTTATTTGCATTATAAGCTGATGCAGTTTTGCAGTATTGTAAACCTTCACAAGTTGTTTTAATTGAAGGTAAACTTACATGATAATAAATTATGTATTTGTTATACATGGGGCTTGTTGACTCATTTGGTGATAAGGCAATGGATAGTGATAGTGTATGATGCATGCAAGAAGGTGCTATATATAATTCTTAGCTGTTTTGTGTTGAAAGAGTGATTTTTTATTATCTATTGTTTACAGGTTGGTTCATGATGCACATGTTGCGGCACTGAGCCACAATAACCATTGCACCGTCTTAGTTAAGCTTCATAGTGTCACATCTGTTTGTTCACGATGCACATAGCTGCAATTGGTGTGCAGCAGAAGTAGTTGGAGGAGTCCTTGTTGATATTGATCAAGATGGGGAGACAGAGATGTGCATATTGTACTAAGTGACACTGACTATTATGTGATTGGTTTATGTAGTAACACACTGACATGTGTGATTTCAACAGATCGGCAGTGCTGCTGGAATAGACGTGGATTCTGTCAATGCAATGCAGTGCTGTGTTATGCTGGTTGGCGTTGGCATGTGCATGATACATGCAATGCCACAACAGGTGGTGTGGCACAGCCTTCAGCTGTGCAGCTTGCACATTGAATTGGGTTTAGAATCCACCGTATTTCTTTAGCTAGGGTTCCAGCTGCATCGTTCAAACAAGGGCGGCATTTTTTTATTTGTTAAAGACCCTCCTTCATCCGTGCTTTAGGAGTGTGTACATGCTGTATAGCTAGCTCTGACACCGTTTCAAGAGAACAATGCTTATGATACTGGTACATCCATTACACACTTGAGACGTCATGTGCTGTAACAATATCCGGGTAGTGTAAGAAAGTTGTCTTGTGTATGCATCCAGAGAAGTCGTACGATTTTTAGGGTTTCCTTCAAACTTGGAGCGATAGTTCTAAAGCCACTATTATTTGCAGTAACACTTGTGTTTGTTGGTAATATTTGTGCACGCATTTAACTATCTTTCATTAAAATCAGATTCATTGTGTACAAATAGTGTATACTTATGTGTTGCTCTCATTTGGAGGAGAGTTGGAAGATGTATTTTAGTCACTTGCCCATGTTTTGTAGATGTCTGTTGTAAAGGACTGCTAATGTTTTAGTTGGAAATGTTTTTTTTTGTGGCTAAGGTAGTCAAGTGTAATAAATAGTTTAATACATACCGAAAGCAGATGTTGGTCACCTACGTGTGCATATGGTCTAGTATTACTGGCAAAGGGTTGAATTGTTGCCTATTTGGTTAGAGTGTGTATTGTCACTTATAGGTCTTGTCTGTGTCCAGTTGATGACAACGTCCCACTAGAAACACCAATTACATCAGGAGATGGTAAGACAAACTTTCTGTTTGTACTTCATTATATAATTAGCAATTTCCTGCAGATTTGAGTTCAGATAGCAGTTGTGATCAAACGTAAGTTGGCAGATTAGACAACGACAATCTGTCAGTTTAGTTTCTTTTCTGTTGGTTTGCTTGCAGGTGGAGTACAACGAGTTTACCATCATATGCAACAGATAGTGGTGATGAGTTAATGGATGACTCATTTGTGTCAGCTTGTTCTCAGATAGACTATGAGGGTTACCTGAAACGAAAAGTTATTAGGAAAATGGGCAGGAAACCATCAACAGGAACAAAAGTATGTTATTCTTTCTTGATCAGATAAATGCTTATAGCCAGACATGCTAACTTATGGCCAGTTGTCTGATGTTTGACGTTCTGTTGTTCGTTCAGCGTGACTGCTGTAGACAGGTTTGCTGCTGTGAGATGTATACGTGTCTGTGATGGCTTTAGTTTTGAAAATATGCCAGTGATTTGTTGGTCACAGACTAGATGTGCAGTTCATGAGTAACCATTTACATGCAAACACCTCAAACTTTGACTGTGCATCATGTACTGTAGTTAGCCTTAGTTAATCTAATTATGACATATGTACAATCAGTTACAGTAGATGGTCACCATGCGGGAAACATTTGACAATATCTGTGCGATAAATTTGTGTGATAAAAACTGATGGATAATCTTGGACGTTTGTCCTAACACGATATGAAAAAGACAGAGTCAGACAGACAGACAGTTATGAAATATTGACTGTAACAAGGTTTTGGGCTAAGTTGTTTCACTATCTTTTAGTGGTTAGGGCTGATGAAGTTCTGGGCCACAATCAGTGATGGCTGTTTCTTATTATACAGTCCCAAGAGGCGAGTCAAACGAAAGAGCAGAGATGAGGTGTAATTGGGCATAACTTTCTCATTGTTTTTATGTTTCAACCGTTCACTGTTTGTTGATTAGTTTAAATGTGTTGAACACTGCTGTGTCAGATTACACGATGCAATTGTAGCATTAAACACATCCAAGCGATCAAAGCCATCATTTACCTTGACAGATAAATATTGTAAGTAACTCATTAGTTCACTTTTGTAAGTCGTTTTGCTTCTAAGCAGGCTACTTAATTAAGAATCAATCTAAAATTGTGCAAAATGACTGACCTCAAATTCTGCAAGGTTCCCCCCAGAGGGTAATGGGGTGCAGTGGCCCCTATAAGTTAGCTGACTACATTTCTGCCTACAGTTCGTTTGTTCATGTGATTGTTTTGTCGAAATGGTATATAGGTACCACACCGTTGTCTAAATCATTTCTCTGGTTATTTGGATTTGTGCATGTCATGGCAAACTGCATCACCGATATTTTGGTTTTATATTAAGATTTCAGTTGAAGGATCTTTCCTACGTGACTCATATCTTTGACTTTGAAAGGTGTATCTCATTGGTCATCGATCAGAAATAGAAAAAACCAATCTACAGGAACGTTTTTAGCTATCCAATGTAGAGTTACTGTATACAGTAAAGCATGTGAATGCTTTCGAAATGGCTGTTGCAGATACTCTGACAAGCTGTCATCTGTAGACACAAGTTACTGTTTCGGTGAAAAACATCACTGCTTGTGATTGACTATCCTTCCACTGTCTGTAGTTGCCACATATGGCCGAATGCACATACTGCTGCATGATTTGGCCATTTGATCAAACAGTCACAGTCACAAATTCAGCAGATACATAGGTACAATACATAGTCATGCATACTGAAGCGTTTGATCGCTGTTCGAGTCGCTCTTCACATCTTGTGACGTACCTAGTCGAGTAACTCATTGTTCAGAGCTGAAACAATATTGTTTCTGTTTTACTTATTTACTTTCTGAATGATCAGCTATGTACAAGACGAGTACCCATTAGCGTCATACAAATTTGGTCCTAGTGTAAGGAAGAGTCTGTATCTTGGCAGCTCAGTTGTAAGGACTTAAAATAATAATTATTGTAATAGTACAGTTCATATATCTTTATCAGCTTCATCTGTACAAGTGTTGGAATGTGCCAAGTAGTGCTTCTCGGTAGTTTTCATCAGAGCTGAGGTACCATTATGACTTAATTAATCAAGTGTGATAGCGATTAGCCTTAGAGTTGTTTGAAACACTAGATTGTCTCAGCGTTGGTTAGTCTGAACTAAATTTCCTGAAGTACAATGCACACCGTTGGCTTTTTCTATCAGTTATCTCAATGTTACTCCTAGTTATGAACAGTTCTTTTTTTTGCAGCTTCAGTATATAAGTTCCGGACTCAGTCAGAAGAAGAAGCCAAGCAATGGGTACAACATGTACAGATGGCTATTAACTCATTCAAGATGCCGAAGAATCTCATCAACTTTGATGAAGACGTATCCAATGGACACGCCTCTAGTGTAACGTAATGTAGCTAAAAGTAATGTGTCACTTACGAGAAGAGCTAAGCAGGTCTATTTTGGTATTGACTCCTGAGAGAGCGTTTCTTATTGTGTACAGTTGACTGCTAAAGTAAACAGCTTGCAGTCTGATAATAATCCTTATGCTACCGTATTTACTGTCTATAGCTTCATGTGACCCTACATGTCCCTCTGAGGCTAGTCTCGCATTGCCGCGGCAACTGGCGAAGAATTGGTTGTTTGAACTGGAATATATTTATGTATGCTGCATTGCATGAGATGGTAGAACAGTTCAAACTGTTAACATATAATGGTGCAGTCAAAGTACACCCTGCAGAAACACACTGATGTCATGCAATGGTCCGGATCTACTTGACAATCAGTCTGATCATGAACAGAAGCCTCTTCCTCAGACATGTAGTTTGTAATGGTCAGTTTTGCATAGAAGGATGGACAATGTTAATTTGACGTACAACAAGAAGAACGATTACAATACAAGTGAATTATAAAGTTCTTACAGACTAAGTCAAGCAGCAACAGTCTATTTTGTATTTGGTGCCCACAGTTTGAAAGTTCGATCGTACGATGCTGTTACAATGAATTTCTCATCTAAATACATATCAAGTCATGTCCAAAACAACTGCACAGAGAAAAAAGAACCATTTCTCACCGAGGGATATGTCAATGCACATCACCTTACTTTCATGTCCAGCCAGTGTTTTCAATGGAGACCAGCCCGGGTGAGACCAGATCTGATTTATGATACAAAGTTGCAATGACTAAATTGAACATCCAAATACAAAATGACAAACCTTTGCAGTGTTGTCATACGAAGACGTTACTAGGTATTTGCCTTGTCCACCTGTAAACATACTTTTAGTATGTCAATGCACGAGGAAAAGGTGCCGTATGCATGTCATAGCCTTTTTGTACTGCTACAGCTTATTAGGTGTGCTCTACTCTTTTCAATTAATTAAAAGATCGCGAGTCCAATAGTTCAAGGACCCCACACACACCAATAAATGAAACAAACATCAGATTCTATCTGTAGATAACCTCAAGCACACATCACACATAGTGACATACAACCTGTAAGTTTCCTCACTTTGGAATTTGACATGTGACACCAAGTTGGTGTGAGCAGGAACAGTGTAAACACATCGATGCTTCCGGAGATCCCACAATTTTACTGAATGGTCTTCACTTCCTGTTGCAAGGCTGTATCTACAGTCAGCAGATTTCTGTATGTAGGCGCTGTGTCAAAAAACCTAAACTTACGAGTCTGGAGCAAATGCAACAGTCAGTACACCCTTGAGATGTCCTTCCAGTGGAATAATACACTTCCCAGTACGCAAGTCCCACACATATGCCATGGCATCCAAACCACTAACATAAACACATAAATGTATGATTCATTGTTGGCACACTATGGACAGCATGAATACCAACAAGACCTTTAGTAAGACCTAATAATAGACAAGAAGCTACATTCAGCAAACTATGCTACAGTCTCTTACCCTGATGCAACAAGAGCTCCATCATTCTGAAATGCAATTGAATACACTGAGCGACTGTGACCTTCCTGAAACATCACATATTGGTAAATATATCTATTCCCATACACAACAAATGATCTTTAAAGTCATGTCACGTTAGTTTAAAATGTGACATAACCATTAACTTTAAAAAAGTTCGACAAAATACAAGTGATGTTCTCATAACAGTATATATTAACTGCCCTGATACAAACAGACAAACAGACAAACTCGTTTTATGTTTAGCTATATTTTAGTGTTAGTGATGTTGTACTAATTTTGATGATGTATTCAATAGAGAACTATGACAGATATGCAGACAGACAGACAGACAGACAAACACACAGACAGACAAACAGACAAACAGAGAGCAAACTGAATGCCCCAGAATTCTTGGACTATTGGAGGAAGAGCATTGCTGTATAACTTCAAAGATGCAACAGCAAGACCCTTGTGATGAAGTTATCATCTCTCCTCACCAAATACAGCTGCAATTGAAGCATTCCTAACTGCTTTCATAAAAGTTTTAGGGCCCTTACTGGGGCCCTTAACTGTTTGATTGATAGTCATGTAATCATGTTTGCTGATTTTAGTCACTGACAGCTTGGACCTCTTAGTTACAAGCTAGCTGATTGTTAGTTAATTAAATTAGACTTCAGTGTTGCAAATATATCATTGATAAACAGACAGACAGACAGGCAGACAGACAGACAGACAGACAGACAGACTATAGACAAAGACGGAAGAAAGAACAGTCATGAATTTAAGTTATTGTGGCATAAATGCATGTCGGTAGCTTTGCAAAGGTGTAATGCTAGCGTAATTAGCAGAAAGTTGGCAAGACTGGGACATTCTTCATTCGCACGTAGTTAAATTATGGCGTCGGCCGTTTGGGCCAGACTAGAATGTAATAGTGTTGTTCTTTGAAAATATATGTATTGACAGACAGACAGACAGACAGACAGACAGACACTGACAGACATCATACATGCAGACTGCTATAACCCTCTGCATGCTGAGGGATAATCACAAGAAATTAGTGAAAGAAAGGCAAACAAACTTAAGTGTTGCAAAGTGACAAACTGAACAACAGCACACCTGATGCAAAACCTCTCTTTCGGATGATAAATCCCATAGTCTCCAAGAACAATCAAAACTTCAACCAGACAAAATAATAAACATCAAGAGCAGTTAACATTAGTTACAACTCACCAAGCAGCTCCAATAAATCTCCCTGAAGGATGGTATGCTAGTCTTGCTACTCTATCTGTTTCACAGTCCAGAATACTAACAGGAGTCTCACTGCAACACAGACATAGGCTTATTACATGCAATGCCAAATGCACTCAGCATTAGAACTCCCAAGACATACTGTATATTCAATTGAAAGACAAACAATTGTGTACCTTTCCAATGACCATAGATGTATAGTTCCGTCAGTTGCACCCGAAGCTAAACATGCAGCACTAGAATCTAAAGTCAGTGTAGCTTGAGGATGAAATGCAATTCCTCCAACATGTCCATCGTGACCTCAACACACACACACACACAAGAAAGTCTCATCAGCAAACATTATACCTTAAAGAAAGACTTTAAACTGCTTTACACACTACAATCCACTGTAACCCTATTTTGCAAGGATATATATATATATATATATATATATATAAATATTGAAAAATGTTGATACACCAAATACATCATGTGTACACATGGCAAATATACGATAAATAAGCTCATTTGACTCAACTGATTAGAGGTGTGGCAAGCCATCAAGGTCTGTTTAGCAGACATTGAATGGTTACAAGTTGCAACACATTTAAGTGATAATCAAAGTAAGTAGTAACCAGACTTTAAGCTCACCTCTTAGCACTCTAATTTGCTCACAGTCAGGCACTGACCACAGCTTACATAGTCCACTCCTGTACAAGAGCAGCAACCAAGTAAGGATACATGTACTATCACCTCTCAAGAACATAAATGACAGACAGTTTTGCACGAGTTACAGCAGTTTTGCTACAACCCGAGAATTTTATATATAATACAAACCTTCTCAGTAAAAGCTGTGTAAACAGTCAACCCATGCAAACCATCACATATAGAAAACAAAGTGACCTACCCTCCTCACATTATCTGGAGTACTTTGAAAGTAAAATTTAAAGACAACAAACAAACAGTGCATGTGAATTTCATAACTATGGCAGCTCTGTACACATTGATCGTGTTATTGAAGACTAAAGCCTAACCCTAATGTGGACAAAAAATAAAACAGTGATTTACCAAGAGCCAGTAGCTAATAGCTTTGAGTCCGGTGAAAACCTGCAGACAGCAATTGGTCGATCATCGCCAACTTGACTGCAGTGATTATTAAACGTCTATAATGAAAGAGTATGTAACTGTACATTTACATACGCATAACAAACTTTCTAGTTGTTGCACATAGTGTTACATTGTATGTCAGAAATTTCTACTTGCTATTATCAGGTCTAGTTTCTCTGCCTATCTCCCTGCCTATTGGACTGCCTAGTTGTTTGTTAAATAAAACTGTGCATAGCTTGTCAATGTAAAATGTGCCAACATTATGAAGTAATGTAGAAACTACGTGTGCTTCCATTTAGATTTCATTCGTCCAGTCATACTCAATTGCTGTTCTCGCAAGCAAAAGAAATTCAGCTACTATACAAGAAATCACAAACTTTGAAAAGACACATAAAGCTTTACGGTATTTCTAGAAAACAAATCTATAAATGCCAGTGACTACAACATTTGAAGCTGTCTCTATACCAAAGACTATCCGTAAACGATGCTATGTATCAATAAGATCCATAATTGTGTTTGTCACTGTTCACTAGAAATAAAGTATTGAACTGTCTCATATCACTGTCTCTATAATCAGCATCAAGACACAAGTTACCAAAGTTTGGCTACTTGGAAAATCTATGATGTAAAGGTTATGACTCCCAGATACTTGACATAACCAGAATAACTACTTCGGTAGCAACACTTGAAACAGACAACAGCAGACTCTTGATCACTCAAAACTTACCATTTCCTGTCTTAATTAAAACAAATTTAGTACAAAATTACAAAACATTCTATACATACTGTTATTACATGCTGTTAGCTTGATATGTAGTTATGCATAGCTGCTATACATACACTATACTACACTACGTTCATAATGGCCAGCATTACTTTATCTATAGCAGTACCTATTACCTGTAATTAAAAAACAATAAAAGTGTTTTCTTCTAAAGCTGGGCAATTTTGTAACTCACTCATTGCCATTTAATAATTCGGTGACTAGATTTTAAAGGTACACTCCGTCGTTTCGCACTACACCCCCACAAACTTGATTGCTAACCCTACTACACGCAATCAAGTTGGAAAGTTGAGCTGAACTACAGGCAAAGCTGGATACCAGAGCGTAGTCACCATTACAAATAAGGAAAACGTACGCGAGCAATTTTGCAATCTCGTTGTTGAAGCAGAGTTCAGGTCGCACGCAAACCAACTAGTCATCTTTCCTCAGGTCGAAGGCACCAGATAGGTTACGTTTTACATAAAACCAGGTTTGAACATGCGAGCGCTACATATCAGTGTGAAAACAGAGCGCATACGATGATCACGTGGTAAGCAATAAGTAGGTCACGTGATAAGTGCAAGCGCACAAATGCAGTGCAGTTGGCCCCTTCAGCCTTCCATGTGCATCCATGCCCGTTTCATAACCCATGAGCACATCTTCTCAACGTCTCGTGAGTGTCTTCTAGCATTTTGATGGTAGCGAGGCTCCTAGAGTTAGCACGTGTTGATGGAATGTTTCTCACGTGACCATTGTATGTGCTTTGTTTTCAGGCTATTTGCAGCTAATATCTAGCGCTCTCATATCCAGCTTTGGCTGTAGTTCAGACCAACCTTCTATCTTGATTGCATAGCCATGCAATCAAGTTTGCGTGGGCGTAGCGCTAAACGATGGAGTGTACCCTTAATGATGGCTAAACCTGCTTTGTCACTTATCTGCCTGTCTGTATATCTGTTATCAAATGACAGTACTGTAGTGATATAAGCAATGTGTTTTTGCTGTTGTTGTTGTTGCTGTCCAAGTGTGCCTATCTGTCTGACTGCCTTCCTACCCGTCAGTCCGTTTCTGTTATTGGTCCCCTTCCTCCTGCTTGTCGATCTGTATTCACATTTGATTTGCCATACCCTAAGACTTTGATGCAGATCCTGTGTTGCTGAAGCTTTCTCTGGATTAGGACGTGCTCTGGCAATACGTGCAGCTTTCAGCCTATCTCTAGCCCTGTACATTAGCATGATGATAATTCCACTAGCCATTGACAGCATTTCTGCAGTACTTTGGCAGTGAGTATTCTGCTATCCAAAATCTCACTTGTCTGAGTGCTTGGCTGCTCTCATGATACCACACTTCCTCTGACTTTCAAAACAATTCACGTATTTACTATATACAAAATACACAACTGTGTGTACTGACTTCCTTTTCATCAAGCCGCCTGTCTTCTTCTTTAGGCCACTTCAATTCCTCATTTGCTACAGAGTATGACAAACATGCCACAAAGTTGCAAAGTACAACAAAACTAAAATTCTGACAAAAAATAAGAACAAGTGATACACTCAAAAGAAAACAGCCAACCAGCTTCAAGCCATCTGAAAACAAAGCAAACCATTTCTAGCACTATGTTTATCACCTTGTTCTGATATCAGCTGCCTTAGTCTCTCTCTTCGATCAGCTGGGCCTTCACCAAACAAACCTATGGTATATCCACATCAAGAAAATAATTATTGTTCCATTAAACAGCTGTCGGTTAATTAACACTATGGTTATCAGGTAACTATGATATATGCCATTTCCATTTGTCTGTCTACTGTACGTGTTTGTTGCTTTGGTTGTTTGCTTGTTGTTTCAGTCCAGTTCACCTGTAAATGTTCATCTTTTAAGACTTTACGTTGTACTCTTAAGGTCTGTCCACACTGGCAACTGGATCGCGATCCCAACCGCAACGCTGTCCACACTTGCAACTGGATCGCGATCCGTCCGATCCATATCGCAAGATGGTTTTGATCGCAATTCGATCGCGATCGGTTGAATCCAATTAGAAATAGTGGGCGTTACCTTCACGTACGCTACGCGTGTCGTCGAAACATCTAACACTCATCACTTGTCTTTGTTCTCGCTCACCTTACGTCGCTGTATCAGCGCTTTCCACAAGCAATGAAGCCACATGCACACATCGGTCATCAGTCACGTAATATCGAAAATGAAGCGGAGGTAT
>NC_085099.1:0-42500 GCF_963422355.1 Corticium candelabrum | reverse complement strand
ACGAAAGCACGCACAGAAATATGAGCCATACATGGATCCATCCCAAAGTGATAAGATCATATTTGTCTTGATAATCAAATAGCTCTTCTTCATTTAGCGTTGTGCATGAATCTGGAGTCCCAGTCTGTTTTGGTACAAGCACATGAGTGATGTAGAAAACTCTTCTGCTCTGTGATCCAAAAATATTCCCAAAAAATGTGAACCAACAAAGAAAATTAACATAAAAAAACAAATTTTCAAAACTAACACATGATACTCATTCATTTATGGTTCTTTCAAATTAGAGTAAATTAATAAGTTATGTAAGCATGTATTGCCCGCTACACTGCAACTACTTGCTTTAGATCTCAATTTCACTTTAGACCTTTATAGTTGAGACTACAACTGACCAGTTTGCCACAAAGAATTCCACATGTCTCAATGTTCTTCAAAGTGTTCGATAAAGCAGCTCTAAGAAAATCATCCATTAGTTTCTCTGACACTATGACAGGCCGAAAACCATCAATTGTAGTTGATGAATCTGCAAACCAATGCATAATAATAAATGACCACAAGGTAAATATGTTAAATGAAAGTGTGGTACCACAATCTCCAACATCAGTTATAGAACTAAGTCTTGTCACTTCTGCTGGTGTTACAGGCTTAGAAGATCGATCTACTTGAGGTTGCTGTACAGGTGAATACTCAGCTTCTATTGGTTTTGTTGATCTATCTATTGTTGGCTGCTCTAGCATAGAAGTCATGCTGCCAGCAGTTTCTGCAGGAAGAAAGCTTTCAGAACCAAGTACAGGAGAAGCAGTTGCTGCAGTAGCTGATGACCAACATGTATTATTACTGTAAAGAGACATACCCGCCAAACCCTCAGTTATGACACCAGTAGCATTGAGACTGCTAACTGATGAGTCAACAGAAGGTGATTCAATGACAGGGTAGCTACCACCACCTGCAACAGATGTGTAGAAAGGTATAGTTGGCAAGTTGTTCATGTCACACTGTCTCTGAAGTCTCCAAGCTAATGGTTCAATACTGACTTCATCTCCTTCATGTCTCATTTCTTTGCCCTTTTCCACTCTTTGCAATTCTTCTGCATCTTGTTTCTCTTCTGCTAAATGATAATCTTGCAAACATTCTTTTTCTAAAGGTCTCTCTGCTTTTCGCTGTTCCAACTGCCTTCTTTCTTCATCTAACTGCAACAGCCTTGCTGCCTCTTCTTCATTTTTTCTTTTCTCAAATTCTATAGCAGCCTACAAAATTGTCCGAGAACATGTACAAACAATCATAATTAAACGAGCACGCAGCCAAATGACGTGCGCGATTTGGAATAACGTCATATGTTTGTTACAATCATAACAGAATCCTATGATGTGAGTAATAAGAAAGTTTCACTACTCTTTTATTTGGGCCACATGTTACGCTGTTGCCTAGCTGTTGTACATTCCGTTTCACATGTTGGGTAATGACAGCAATAAGCATGCAACATTGAAGGTAAGTAAACTATATCACACAACAAGTCATGCTAATTAACTCAACCTTCTTGTCCTGTTCAGTCACCCACTCTTCATGCTCCTTCTGGTATCTTTGTTGTAATGTCATTTTAATTTTTTCTGCTCGAGGAAATGCAGTATTTCTTAGTTTCTATAATAATACACATGTCGCTGTATAAAGCACAAAGTGCTACAAAATGTGACTTTGGACCGTCTTGATTCTTGATTTTTCATCCTGTGTTGCATGAACATACAAGGGATATTTTGGTAGTCTCTCAACAAATAAGCTAAGTCACAAAGAGCATACACTATACCAATTCACTTATGATGTTGCTTACCATATTTTTATAGCTACAAATGTTGCATTTCCAGAATTTCATGTTAATTAAATTTGATCAATTCCCAAATTGGTTGGGTAATGCCTATATTGTACTCAATGCATATACCCACATTCACGACTTATATCTGTAACCATAATTTGACAGCTTGCAAAATATTTTAAAGTTATCAAAAACAAGTACAGTAATTAAGTCATCATGTTGATATCAATGATTCAAGACTGCATTTCCTGGGCAGGTTTAGAGAACTTACCATAAACAAAAGCTTGCATCTTGATCTAATCACCTAGACAAGCAGTTTCCACCCTCATCATAATGGCGTGGATTCAATCCCAGGTGGCAACAGCAATATAATGAAACGAGTCTGTTGGTTCTTTCCCACTGTCTATTTGGCTATGTCTGTGAAAGTAGACTTGTTTCCTTGAATGGGGCGTTTCTGTGATCTGGCGTGGGACCGTTGGCAATGAGGATCGATCAGTGCTTTCCTGGTACTCATTGATATCTAATGGGCATGCTGTTCAGAACTGGCAAAATCCCCATAGCGCACGTAATCAATAATCGATAAGCCAGTTACTACCACCATATGGATTACACGGAAACATGTACCTCTCTGCCGGGTTGGTGGGTGCCCAGTTGAGGGTAAAGACCCCACTTACCCTACTGACTGGATGATGACAACACATCCAAAGTTCGTGGTCACCGTAATGCCTGTAATCTATATCGAATTGGCTAGTCATTGATTGCTGTGTGAACTACACAGAACATGTACCCTGCTGTGGCTCACCTGCAGGTTGGTGGGCACCCAGGTGGGGAAGGACCCCACTTGCCCATCATGGAGGGGCATAACGACACACATAAGTACTTTCATAGAGTGAAGATGGTTCTCCAGACCAGGCTGTACGGTCGAAACAAGATTCTGGCCATCAACGGGTTTGCACTGCCGGTTCTCACTTACGGTTTTGGTGTCATTCATTAAAGGACCACGGACCTGCAAGAGCTTCATAGACAGACCTGGAAACTTCTCTCTATGCACGATGTCCACCATCTTGCGGCAGACGTTGACCAGCTGTACGCTCTGTGCACCAAAAGCGGTCAAGGGTTACAACTGATCGAGTCGACGTATCAATCTTGTATTGTGGGGCTGGACTGTTACCTTCGTAGCAGCTCTGATCACTTCATGCAAATGATACAGAAGTGTGATACTGGGAGGTCCTCTCATTCGATCCAACGCATAGCACGTCTCTCTAAGGACAACAAGTTGCAGAGCCTGCATGGAAGTGGAACTATCATGTCTGGTGGTGTCTTCAAGCAAGCGTCTCAGACAGATGCAAAGATTTCTGCACATGCAGCAGTTCTCTTTGTGTACGGTCCTAGGGCACAAAACCTATGCACAGTCAGTATCGCTGTCTCACTGAAAAACCACCTGTAGACATGACAGACCTACAAATGGCTGAAGTCATAGAATCTTCCTGCTGCAACTGAGGAACTGGTTGTTACTGCTCAAGACCAGCTCTTTGGACTCGGTATTATGAGCAACATTCTGCATTGAGATGTCAGTCCTACTTGCCACTTGTGCACCGTAGGCCTGGAAACAGTTGACCACATTATGGCAGGCTGTAGTGCTCTGGCACCAATGGACTACACTGATCGACACAATCAGGTGGCCTCCATTATCCACTGAGACATTTGCCGTCATTTTGGGGTTCCACTGGAGAGCAGATGGTACCGGCATCATCCTGATGGGCTTGTAGAGACGGACGACAACACTATATGTGGAATACAGCCATCCCAACTGCTAGGAAGATCTGTGCCAACCGTCCTGAGATTTGCTTCAGAAATAAGAAGACAAACACTTGTCTTCTCATTGATATCAGGTGTACTGCTGATGGCTACATTGCCAGGAAACAGGCTGAGAATTAAGTTGACAAAATACAGTGACTTGCGGGTGGAGGTACGCCGCATGTGACAGTGTCGGACACTGGTTGTTCCAGTGGTGTTGGGAGCGTTGGGCACAGTGCACGCAGGCATTGCAAGGTGGCTGGACATTATTCCAGGTCATCACAACCTGCAGCACTTACAGAAAGCAGTGCTTCTTGGACCCAATCATGCCTTCTGTCTAGACAGTCATGATGGTCTAAGCACCTCTGAGGCAAGGTTTGCCTCTGGTGCTTACAAGAGACCTTATATTTATGAACCAGACTGATCTGCCCGGATGAGCACGACACATAATATTAAATAATTAGCTACGAGCGTAAAAGAAGGACACCACATTAAGTGGTGGACTGCTTTCCGAGAAGCTCACTCTAACGGGCTAAATTGACCTCCAGTCTGTCTGTTTGTATGTCGCTATGTTTATTTGTACCGATGCTTGTTTGTAAGCATGTGTCACGCTCGGGGAGTTTGTTGAGCCAATCAGCAGTCGTTTTGAGACACAAAAATAGGTGACGTAACACTAACTTGTCAGCGTGAATCACACTTGGGAATATGTTGAGCCAATCAGCAGTCTTTTGGGACACCAACAATAGGTGCCGTAACAATCCCATGCGTTATGACAGAAAGGCTTAGATGTCATATCCATAGCAAAAACCTTAATAAGGTCAAACCGTCGTCAAACCGAGAAGCACAGAGTAAAATTTGGGTAATAGTTGTACACGTCTGTTACTTTTTTACAGAAGAATCGCAAAACAAATGAATTTCATCGTTCTCCGAGAGGCTAAACGTCCCATGGGACCATGCATGCATGTACACGTTGCGCACGACCAATGTCAATATGTTTTAGCTGTGATGATGAACAATCAACATTGTCTTGCAAGAAAAGATTCATAGGAAACACTATCGTTGCTTTCTTCTGGATCCGGTCACTACATGTCGCTTCACAGTATTTCCCATGCAGCTAGGAGATGTACGAGATCAACCTCGCTATACTATCGGAACAAAAGATGATAGCAACAGCTCAACAAAAGCATGATAATTGCATCCACCTCAGTAGTTAACTGCACGTGATGCAAGAGCGCAGAATCAGGAAACAACGCTGATAACAAGCACACTCCATGCAAGAGTCACATAGCTGTTACGCATGTGCATGTGCTGAATTCAAAGTAGTGTGGGACATTGATGATATTTAGTTAATTATCTTTAATCACATTGATGCATCCCTGTGTTTTCAAAGAATTATACATTCTAGCAACAAGCTAATGAATAATTAATGATAATGACTATACATATAGATAGACAAAAATTAATAAAACTTACATTGATATTCACAATACACACACACAACTACACATGCACACACGCACACAACTACACACGCATACACGCACAACACACACACACACACACACACACACACACACACACACACACACACACAGACAGACAGACAGACAGACAGACAGACAGACAGACAGACAGACAGACAGACAGACAGACAGACACACACACACAGATACACAGACACAGACACAGACACAGACACAGACACACAGACACACACACACACACACACACACACACACACACACACACACACACACACACACACACACACACGCACGCTCGTAGCTCTGAATCGAGTAGAACACAGCTTCATTTACTAGTAATAACTTAATTATTCCAAAAGTCAATTTATTACAGTAACAACGCGAGCATTGCATTACTTACGTGATAAACCGAGAGTAGAGAATTAACGCGTGTTCAAGGTCTCCATCAGTAAAATAACAGTTCGCCTATAAGTCCGACAAGCTCGGGTATCGTTAGCATGATCAGACGTAGGAAAAGAGCCGGTCTCACCATTCTTTCCATTTCTAAGCCTGAGCGATAGTACCGCCTGAAAGGTATTTCGCCATCTACATCACAAGTACCAGCTTTCTCTACAAGAGCTCTAACTCTTGCAGCAGGTTCAGTATGTAGCGAAGTCATCACGTGATTAAGTCTAACTCAGTTTAACAACCCGGATGTGGCGTATGAGGTCTCAGAACTATTTACTTCTGGTTGCCGGAACGATTGTTCTCCTTCTGGAGATTCAGATTTGGCTTGTTAAAGTGTCTAATGACGAGTTTAAAGCTGTGAAAGCGGCAAGTGTTGCTAAGACTACTGGAGTTGAAAAACGATCACTTGCAATTGGCAATGACGAAGTAAGCGTAAGTAAGCGTAGTACAATAACCTAGGGTGCGTGTTGCGGTAGTAATAGTGCCGATGCCATAAAACACATGTTATTTTTGTTATTAGCAGTTTGAGGGGACCATAAATGGCTGAAATGAATCAATTAGGTTAATTATCTAGAGATATCAAGTATAATCAATACAAACCAGATATCAATGGAAAATTTGGACTGCTTACTACAAGAATTAGTAAGCAATTTAAGTTAGGAATTTACAAACTTTATGAACTTAAAAATATCCTACAAAAATGTGTGGATTTACAGTCAGTAGTTCATTGGATCTGGAGGAGTGAGCTGTAGCAAAAGAGAAGGCATGCTCCTGCACAAGCTTGTCTTATAAGAATTCTTTGTTAGTGAACTATAGTCTATGATTACAGTGCTTAAAATTAGTTTTCAAAGTTAGTCGGCCGTATGGCCAGTAATGCCAGAAGTTAGCCGGTCATTCAAATTTTTTACCGGTCGTCTAATTTAATTAGTAATCAAAAGCAGTTAGTAATCAAAAATTAGTAATCTCTAATTTAATTAGCAATCATAAACCAAGAAACAAGAGTCAGTTGAATACACATATTACTAAGGAAGTAGGCATTAGTTTACAACATGAAAGCACCTAAAATTGCAGTAACTAACAAAACATAGCAAACTGTGAACTGCTTTCCTTTATAATGTTACAGTTTTACATCAAATTAAGCAATTTACTCTAACACCACACTATAAGCATATTTGTTCGAACATAACTAGTTACTACAGATCTGAGATGCTATTCTGACATCATGCAAGTTGTGCTAGTGCATGTGACGATGCAAGTTGTGGTAGTGTGACGATGCAAGTTGTGGTACTGTGACCATATTTCACTCATCATTCAAGATCCAAGAGTCCCAATCATCCAGAGATACGGACTGCTCTGCCTCACATATTGTTTCAGTTGCCTCATTGATCGCTGAAGTGTCTTCTTGTTGATGAATGGTCTCGCTGCTGCATTCAATTTTTATTTTTTTGGGATGACTTTCATGACGAGTTCTTGAACAGTCTGACCACCATAACTGTACAGCAGCGCTTGAATCAAAATTTTCAAGTTCAGTTCCCTCAACGCTGACCTCTAGCAGATCAGATAACGTCTCCTGACTAAGACTTGTTCTACGATCAGTTTTAATAAGTTTTAAGCGGGAGAAAAGGCGTTCTACTTTTGCAGTACTAAACGTTAAGCTGAAAAGGAGCTGTGCAATAGCAACTAAATTCCTAATTGCGTGCAGTCAGGTCCAAACGCCAAGCGGTACCAAACATGTTGATACCCATCTCTGTCCACTCGAAGATATTGATGTGCATAGTCAAGCATCTCCTTGGCTTCTTCCTGAATTGCTGCTAGATCAGTAGCCTTGGCCTCGAGAGGAGCTCGGAAATTCTCAACTAGCATTGAAACAGCCTCTGTAAGCTGATGAGAGAAAGACTCATCGGTTTTGTGTGAGTACCAGGCTTGTGTGTCCAAGAAAACCATAATAGCCCTCATAAGTTTTGTGTCTGACCATGAAAGTCTTTCCTTCAATTCATCATCCAATCTTCTCAGATCACTTAAAGCTTGCTGTCTGCAGCTGTTCACAACAACATCATTGAAGTGATGTAATTCAATTCCTTGATACGTCATTTTGCCATCTGCACTTTCTATTAGATTGTCCATGACACGTCTGCTTGCAAACCAATTGGTTAAGGGAGTTTCTTTCAACTGTTCCATGGCTCGGTGACTTTTGAGTACTGATTGAATTGCCTTAATGATATCAAGATCATCTTCCTGTAAAGACAAGCTCAGACTAGCGGCGGGATCTAAAATATCTATGTAATGGGCACAGGACAGAATTATTTTTGCATGAGTCCACTTTGTCAAATAACCTTTTAGACGCTGCCGATCAGGGCTTCTAAGACTAGCATCTTCACAGAGGCTTGCTAGGTGGTTCATGTAAGCCCCATACCTATCGAGAACTCTGTGGAGTGCTCTTTGCTTATGAACAATCCATCTGCTTCCTGATGCTCTCACTGGTAGGTTGCCACACCTTGGAAAATTGTATACTTCTTTCAAATCGTTCACAATAGCCCTCAGTTCCCTACATTTCTTGGGAGACTTGTTGTAAAGATAATAGATCCTAAGAAGCATTTCATCTATTTCTTTAAATACTGGATTGGAGAGAGCGTCTCTGCTTGCCAGTTCTAGTCGATGGGCAAAACACCACATCCAGAAAATCCATGGCAGAACATTCTGAACTTTTGCTTTTAGTCCACGTATCTCTGAGATGTTTACAGCAGCACCATCAGTTCCCACACCAACAAGAATTGGCAAATTTTTGACTTGCAGCACGTTTTCTGGATTCATCAAATCTCTTATACCCATATCTTTCAGAGCTTCTTGTAGGCAATCGAAGAGTCCAGCAGAATCAGCCTTAGACGGTTCCAGTACTTTGAAGTATCGACTTTGAGTTATTAGCTTTTCAGAGGTGTGATCACTCTCAGAATAGATGATTGCAAACAACTCATTCTCCACTTTTCCTTTGTCAGCTGAACTATCCATCAAGATGCTGAAGAAAGGTGCTGCCACTGTTTGTTTGAAATGCTGTCGCTGACTTTCAGCAATATAATGCACAAAGTGACTAGCTGCTACATCAGTTGAATATGCCTCTCCCAGCTCAACACCATGTCGTTTTTCAAGAGCACAGATAGATGGATATTTTACGAATGGAAAGTTTTCTTTTGCCAGAAAATAACATATTTCAAATTTCTTCATCATCCTTGCTTTGGTCTCCGGCTTCATCTTAAAACTTCTGGCAATCTCACTGTAATCCGTCACTGGCTCTCTCCTCTCTCTTGCTGTTTCTTTTCGCTTGTAGGACATTGCAGCTTGATGCTGAGCACTCCCAGCATGATCAATGACATTGTTGGTTCTGTGATTTCTTGACCCATCAATCCACGTTCTGGAGAAATGCTTAGTGCCACATACCTTAGATTGGTATGTTTGACACACCTCACACCACAAAATATCAACCATTGAAGGATTATCTTTCATCACTTCACATTTAAGCCATGACATAGTTTGATAATCAGCTTCATGGCTTCTTTTCCACCCCATAAATGTTTCTTTTGATATATGACGTCTGCATGTGGTTGATGACACATTTTGACGTACTGGTGTTTTTGCAAGCTCTGGAATGGTTGTAATCGGATGACTATTTGTAATCTCCCTTTGGTCTTTCTGTACATGTTTGTTCTTGTTACTTAATAACCAGGAATCAAGAGTTTGCTTGATCTTGGAAGACTTGCTTTCAGAACCCTTTGGCTTAGTAGCAGTGGCAGCCATAGCACGTTGAGTTGTGCGAGAAGCATTGCCATATGCCGGCTTGTCACCATTTTGACTTTCTTGGGCTTCAGTGTGGTGTGAGTCAACAGGTATGCCAGAATCTTCATGCATAGTTTCTACTGTAATATCCATGTTCGAAGGTATTGCACAAACCCTTGGGCTCTTAGGTTGGAATCCAGACAATGACCATGACTTTGGTTCAATTCTCTTTGACTTTCTTGATTTTCTAAGGGTTTTCATTACAACAAATTCACTGGCATTCTCATCATCACTGAAGCCAAAGGTAGATTCAAGTTTGTCAGAGTCAGACTCATCACAGCAATCAGAGGCAGGAATGTCACTTTCGGCATGGTAACTGAGATTAGTGGCTGATCTGGGTAGCAAAGGCACAAAGTGATTGAGTTGAACATTTCCCTTAAGAGTTGCTGGCTGAGTTGTGCTAGACCACATGATATGAATATCATTATTTTGACTTGTTGCAGATTCCAAAGGTTGTACAATGGTATTCATAAAGGGGCGGATACGTTGGTTAACCTCAGGGTAGTGCATGTTGATGGAACAACCAATTGCTGCAGCTGCACCATAGACTTGCACCATCCCACACCAACTTCCAAATTTCTTTGTCTCATTGCCCTCCTTCACCACAGCTAAAGCTAGACTGTCCTCAGTGCCCTTTCCCACTTCCTTTGCGGCTTTGAACACGCTGTAACTCTCATCAGAAAGAAACGTGGCAATGAGTGAAGAAGGATTCACACCTGGACAAGACGAAGATTTTTCAATCAAAGCAGCTGCAATTGCCTGTGGCTTGTTGCAGAGCTGTTCTGCAACTTGCTGACGGAGTTGCTTGTGATTTTCTTCCTTTCCTGTCAAGGACATTGCAACAGCCCGAAAAAAGCAATTGCCATCAGCTCCCACACACACAGGCTTATGGGTCACCGGAGCATCATTTGGGTAAAGAAACTGCGCAACTGGGTCCAGAGACATAACGCTCTAACAATGAATTGAAAGGCAAAAAGCAACGCGGAAGTTTCAACAGATTTTAGTATACCATAATTAACGTCATTAAGTACTCATGTTCCATGTACCATAGCAAATCTTTACACATCATGACCACTTAACTGATTGTATCATAATTCACGAGAGATGTTATGGCATTTCATAGTAACACAACAATAGCTAAACGGTCCTCTCACAAGACTTAGATAAACATGCAGGGCTGTCCCTCTCATGCAGACATGATTGAGGCCTGACAAATAAGGTAAAAGTTGGGCGGTGCTATAGATTGTAGAGTACAAATTCAGAGGCCAACACATGAACAGAGACTAAATAGATGGTGCTAAATGATGTACATAGCTAACATATAATATCACATAGTTATGTAGACCAGCTATACACTTAATTGGCTCTTCATAGAGCTGGGATAGCTCTTCTCATCACTAATTAATGACCTACAAAAGTTGACCGGTCACCTTGACCGGTAATTAGCAACTATCACCGGTCATTATCCAAATATGATCGGCCATTGACCGATGACCGGCAGTAATTTTGAGCACTGTGATTAGCAACGTTCAATGACAATACGTGTTGTTGTCATTGTTGATCAACTGTATGAGTGAGATCAATTTTGTAAGTTTGTGATAAGTCACGAAGGGATGTCTTTGAATTATTTTTTGGTTTGTAACATACTAAGTAGTTTGCTAAGGATTGTGCGTGGCTAGCACTATGTACTTCAAGACAAGTCTTGTCTGGTTAGTCAGTGTGGAATCTGTAGAGATTAAGTCCTGTAATTTCATACTCAGTGGGTAACTCAAGTTATACCATGGTTACGTGATGTGCAACCAGTACTGTATAGAGGTGGTGTATATGACATATTGTGCAAGGCAAGTATGCAATAAGTTACTTTCGGTTATTATGGCACTGTCACTAGGTAATGTGACCATGGTATAAATAATTTATTGTATGATAGCGTGCTATATGGTTTTTACCAGCACTTGGAATGTGGTTAGAGTTCTCAGCTTTACCGCAGGTGCTAGCCCTTTCCTGACTGGTAAAAGCCATATAGCATGATGCTAATCATACAATAACCAGTACTTATACTCTTTTGCAGCAGGTGGATTCAAGTAATTTGTAGTTACCATGCAAATTAAGATTGTACATTTTTATTTGGTTAATTAATGCGTCTTGTGTGGGGTTTCTGTTGCAGCAGGGTATCTGAATGCTTTTTCTGTTGATGGTTTGATAGGATCTTGTGCAACAAGGCGATCATACTCTTGTGCTGTATAATCGTGTACCAAAGACTGGAAGTACGACGTTTATGTGGGTTGTTTACAAGCTGTGTTCCAATCTTCATTACAATGTATTGCACTTAAATATAACAAATAATGATCTTATCATGGCTCCATCAGACCAGTATGATTTTGTTCAAAATATTACAAGATGGAGAGACAAGCTGCCAGGCCTTTACCATGGCCATGTAGCATATATTGATTTTCTTCGGTACTATTGAACAATTAGGTTGTGGTTTATTGAAGTTAACTTTTGTTGGTTTAGGTTTGGTTTTTCTCAGCCACTTTACATTCAAATTATTAGAGAACCACTTGAAAGGCTTGTGTCTCACTACTATTTTCTTCGTTATGGTGACAATTTTAGGTCTCATCTGATAAGGTCCAAAATGGGAGACAAAACAGTAAGTGTGCCAACAAGCAATATCATCTAGCAAATTTGTACTAATGCAGTCAATAAAGACACAATATGGACTCTAGTTTTTTTGTGTTTGCTTTTTGTAGACATTTGATGAGTGTGTTCAACAGAAGTTGTATGCCTGTAAACCAGAACGCATTTGGCTGCAAGTTGGTCTGTTTTGTGGACATGAACCACAGTGTTGGTCAGATCACGTTGTTTGCTACACTTTATTCAAACTAATCATTGGGTCACTTTTTGTTAGGAAGCCAGGCAATGAATGGGCTCTTATGACAGCCAAGCACAACTTGGTTTCCAATTATTTGTTGGTTGGCTTTACTGACCAGATACCAGAGTTTATTGCTGTTCTTGAAGCAATGATACCACGTTTTTTCCGAGGTGCATCAAAATTATATGCTGAAGCTGGAGCAAAAAGTCACTTGAGACGGACCGTGAAGAAAGACAATATGAGTGATGAAACGGTGACAATCATGAAAAGTAGTAGAGTCTATCGTATGGAAAAAGACTTTTATGACTTTGCCAGGGTAGTGTTTAATGACGTGAAAAGGCGGACTGTACCCTTTAAGCAGGAAGCCTCATTTCACAAGAGATATCACTATGAGAAAATAAAACCCTAGTTTTTTATACAAAGGAAAGAGTTGTTTAGTAGCTACAGTTAGAATTTATCCCGTCCGTGAGGACGTGTCTTGTCTCTTGTGTTACATGAAGGGTTGACTGCTTTAAGGAATATAGCAACGCTACTATCTCATTAAACTGGCAATTGAATGCGGCACAGTTCGTTTAGATTTATCATGAAATCTTTGCATGCAGCTCCGCTCGCTCGTCCCATCCGCCATGGCGGTGTCGGCCGTTTCCTCGTCATCCGTCGATTGTCTTTAGCTCCCGGTATGGGTTGCTGTTCGTTGCTCATTTCGTTTCGTGTCCTGTTCTGTGCACGTGGCATGTGTTCCGGTCGAATTCCGGAGTAGCGTAGTCGATGTTGTACGGGGACTTTGGTCTTTAGTCTCGGGGACTATTTGGTATCGGGCAATTATCTCGCGCTTATATGGTTTCCGAAACCGTTTAATTAACTCCGCGTAACTGTCCGGCCCAACTGTCCGGCCCAACTGTCCGGCCCAACTGTCCGGCCCAACTGTCCGGCCCAACTGTCCGGCCCAACTGTCCGGCCCAACTGTCCGGCCCAACTGTCCGGCCCAACTGTCCGGCCCAACTGTCCGGCCCAACTGTCCGGCCCAACTGTCCGGCCCAACTGTCCGGCCCAACTGTCCGGCCCAACTGTCCGGCCCAACTGTCCGGCCCAACTGTCCGGCCCAACTGTCCGGCCCAACTGTCCGGCCCAACTGTCCGGCCCAACTGTCCGGCCCAACTGTCCGGCCCAACTGTCCGGCCCAACTGTCCGGCCCAACTGTCCGGCCCAACTGTCCGGCCCAACTGTCCGGCCCAACTGTCCGGCCCAACTGCGCGCCCAACTGCGCGCCCAACTGCGCGCCCAACTGCGCGCCCAACTGCGCGCCCAACTGCGCGCCCAACTGCGCGCCCAACTGCGCGCCCAACTGCGCGCCCAACTGCGCGCCCAACTGCGCGCCCAACTGCGCGCCCAACTGCGCGCCCAACTGCGCGCCCAACTGCGCGCCCAACTGCGCGCCCAACTGCGCGCCCAACTGCGCGCCCAACTGCGCGCCCAACTGCGCGCCCAACTGCGCGCCCAACTGCGGGCTCAACAGTGGGGGACTACTGCGTGGACAACTGCGGACCCAACTGCGCGGACAACTGCGGGCTCAACAATGGGGGACTACTGCGCGGACAACTGCGGGCCCAACTGCGCGGACAACTGCGCGAACAACTGCGCACTCATCTGGGCGTAACTGCGCGTCAATCCTGGCGTTAATGCGCGCCAAACTGTGCGTAACTGCGCGTACAGTGCGGGACAGCATAAATCCCCTCGTAAACGCGCACAGTTTAAATTTGGTTTGGTCTACCTATTTCAAATTTGGTCCAGTGGTGTACAAGTTTATTTGCTACAACGAGCCAGCTTAATTTGATAAACGAAAGAGTTTCGTTCTCTCACGGCGAAAATAATGGAGACGCCTCCTCAAGTTCCCGTATTGTCCTACGAAAAATAGGAATATTGCCGTAGATGATTGAGAACTCGATGAAAGATTGTCACCATGATGTGCAACTAAACTGCAGAAATGGATTTTCGAGATTGTTTATTAATTCTGAGTTTAACCGCAAGAAGGGCCCCACTAAGGGTCTCACTTCGCGCCCTATCGTTTTCCATGCACGCGCTATTCGAATTCAGAAGTGTACCAAACGCTATTAGACACACAGGGTTAAATATCCACAGAAGCACATTTTTTAATTTTTCTCTAGATGCAGTGTGAATGACACTCAAAGATAGGCATGATAATAAAAATATACAATTGGTCACGTGATCTAGTTTATATAATACAAGACGCGACTGAAACATTATTCTAACATGTCTAAACACTTAAGTTCAATAGAAACGCTAGCTATTTGTTCTCCTTGACCCTTCGATGACTCTTGTACAACTTCACAGCATCCTCCACTTCCTTTCCAGTCTTCTTGCCTTCTCTGTATGCTCGAACATAATCCCTAGCTTTTCTAAAAAATTTCCTGATTAAATCCACATCAACAGTCTCTAGAGCAGGTGTCATAGTTTTACGTAAGCCAGTAATTGAATAATTACAATATGCCCTAGTATACTTTATCGCATGCCCCCACACTCTCTCTATAGGATTAAGTTCACAATGATGCTTAGGGATGAACAAACAATAATGAAATCTAGATTCTAAATATAACTCTACACAAGATTTTTCATTTGCAAAATCATCATGCTCAGACAAGACAGACACCATCTGATCTCTACACATATTACTAACATTAATGCCACGCTCTGTTAAGACCATTCTTAGACCCTTCGAAACTCCCTCCCCTCCCCAGTGACAAGTTTCTGTTCTTTTCCCTGATACACGGTGTTCCTCATAGGTGGTTGTTTTTCTCCTAATTCCACGTTCATGCGACTAGCAACCAGTGCATCATGTGATTTTGCAGTATGATTACAACTGTGATAAAATATCCACAACAAAGCATAACTCTGACTAGGATATTTGATCTCTGCAATAGAACAGCACGTTTTACTTGAGACATAAACTTGTCACCCGTCCAGTATCCATCCCTGTTCTCTCCGTATTCTATAATCTGCCTAGCCTCATTAGTGATTTCTGGATTAATAACTCTAGCTGCTTCCACCTCTGAGGGACTCAGTCTTAGATAACCACTATATTCGTCGATGAAGTCGCTTACCATCCTACCTGAACCCCTTGATTTTGGCTTGATTGCAGTCTGGTCTGGCTGGCACCACATGTAACGCTGGTCCTCGTTAGACTGAAAAGTTGATTCATCACGAAAGATCGTAACTAACCATTTAGTGGCTGATTGGTCCTTCATATGACCGGACTCGTGTTCCTGCAAAACATCAGATGGACTGGGAAGGGGAAGATGGTTAGATTCTATTGCATGCACACGGTCTAAATATCTAGTACGTTCTTCTATCACATCTTGCCTTTCGTAACCGTCAATGTACACGCCCTTCTTGCTCGAATCCACTCGCTGAAAACCTAAGTCACACAAAAACCTGCATGCTGTTTTCACACTAATTCTCGGCGAAAAACCTGGACTATGGGAGGTGTTGGGTAGAAGGTCGGTGTTAATGTAGCAGCAGAAGTCAGAGGCGGTCATATTGGGCTTTCCCTTGGTGCAGCCGTGCTGTCGAGCCCACCTACTTGCTTTCCGTCGATACTCTTCGTCATGCATGATGCTGCTCCGCTGATAGTGACCTCTGTCATCTAGAAACTCACCGCAGTTGCGTCTAAAGTTGTTCCGCCAATCTCTGATGGTGCCCTCATTTTTGTGTACTATCTGCGACACAACATCTGCGTCCCTTTTGACGGTCTGCGATGTCTCCCTACGGTAAAACTTGAAAAGCAACAACGACAGCATCTTTAGATCTACGATTCCCAAAGCTCTTACCCACTCATCCAGACAACTACAAACATCATCATCGCTAAAAAACTGCACCGAATCACTGTTTCCGTCTAGTGTTTCAGCGTCTGCCTCTGTCGTACATGTTGGTTCCGAAAAAGCCCCTCCTCTTCAGATGGTCTAAGCTTCAGCCTTTTTTCATTCATAGTTTCAACCCTTTCTAGTTGTTTCTTTCTCTTACTCCAACGCATGGCGTCCATGATGATGGCAATGAAAGGACTAAGAAAATAAGGTATCAATGGCAATAATGTGCCATCAACCAATCGCAATGCAGCCACAGCTGTTAAACAGCCAATCAACACTCGCTATTCTAAATTTGTTATCTTGCAAACCTCGTGCTCAAAACCGACGTCATTCTGTAGGGCTTCTCACGGCGATCACGTGCATAGGTAAGAACGTCAATAAATACGCAGGGCAAATTTTCTAACGTGCGCTACATTTGGAGGGATTTATGCTGTCCCGCACTGTAACTCCGCACTCACATGAGCGTAACTGCGCGCCCAACTGCACGTAACTGCGCGAAACTTTGCGTAACTGCGCGAAACTTTGCGTAACTGCGCGCCCACTTAAGCGAAACTGCGCGCCCACCTGGGCGTTACTGCCCGCCCATCTACGCGTAACTGCGCGTCCATGTAATCGAAACTGCGCTCCCAACTGCGAGCACATCCGGGCGTAACTGCGCGCCCAACTGCGCGTAACCACGCGTAACTGCGCGTAACCTCGCGTAACTGCGCGTAACCGCGCGTAACTGCGCGTAACTGCGCGTAACAGCGAGTAACTGCGAGTAACTGAGCGTAACAACGCTTCCAACAACACGTAAATGCGGGTACCTTTGCATAACTGCGCGCCCACCTGGGCGTAACTGCGCACCAAACTGCGCTCCCATCTGGGCGTTACTGCGCGCCAATCTACGCGCAACTGCGCGCCCATCCGAGCGTAACTGCGAGTAACTGCACGTAACCACGCGTAAATGCGCTCCCAACTGCGTGCACAACTGCGCGCTCAACTGCGTGCACATTTGGGCGTAACTGCTCACCAAACTACGCGTCAATCTTGGCGTTCCTAAGCGCCCAACTGCGCGTAACTGCGCGTATCTGCAAGTAACTTCTCGTCTATCTGGGCGTAACTGCGCGCACATTCTGGCGTTACTGTGCTCAATACTACGCATAACTGTACGTAAATGCCCGCTCTACTGAGCGTAACTGCGCGAAAGTGCGCGCCAATCTGAGCGTAAATGCGAAACGAACTGACCGCCCGTCTGGGCATTACCGCGCGCTTAACTGTGCGTAACTGCTCGTAGCTACAGTTAACTGCGCGCCAATCATACCGTAAATGCGCAGTAAACTGAGCGCCGGTCTGGGGGTTTTTGCGCCACAAACTGCGCGTAACTGCACATAACTGCGCGTTCATCTGAGCGTAATTACGCACCAAACTGTGCAATAATCTGAGTTACTGCTCGTCTAACTGTTAGTAACTGCGCGCGTAACTATGCGCACATCATGGCACTACCGCGAGACCAACTGCGCGTAACTACTGGTAACTGAGCGTAACTGCGGTTAACTGCTCGTACTTGGGAGTAACTGCGCGCCAATCTGGGCGTAAATGCGCACTATACTGCGCGTCCGTCTGAGCGTTTCTGTGCGCATATCTGATTGCAACTGCGCACAGAACTGTGCGCTCTTCTGGCAGTTAGTGAACACCCAATTGCTTGTCACTACTCGCTCAACTGCACGCACATCTCGGCGTAACTGCGCGTAACTGCGCGTAAAGGCGCACCCAGCTGAGTGTAACTGCACGTCCAACTGCGGGTACAACTGTACTCACATCTAAACTTAACCGCGCGCTCAACTGCAAGTAAATGATTGTAACTGCGCCTAACTCCGCCGAAATGCAAGTAACTGCGCTCCAATGTGAACGCAAATGCGCACCGAACTGCATGCCCATTTGGACGTTACGGCGCGCCCAACAGCTCGTAATTGTACACTCAACCGTGTGCACATATGGGCGTAGCTGCGCGCCCAAATGATTGCAACTGCGCGTAACTGCGCCACAATCTGAGCATAAATGCGCATCGAAAAAATACGCCAATCTGGGCGTTACTGTGCGTTTAACTGCGCGTAGCTGTGCGTAACTGCATGCGCATAACTGTGCTCACATTTAAGAGTAACTGCGCTGAAAACTGCGCGTAACTGCGACTAAATGCGCGCCAATCTAGGCGTAAACAAGCACAAAACTTTGCGCCCATCTGGGCATTACCGCGCGCCCACCTGCGTGCACATTTGGGCGTAACTGCGCGTAACTACCGGTATCTGCGAGTAACTGCGAGCCCAACAACGGGTAACTGCGCATAATTGAGCGCCAATCTTAGCGTAACTGCTTGCCAACGTGCGCGCACATCTTGGCGTAACAGCGCGGCCAACTGCGCAACCAACAGCGCGTGACTGCGTTTAAATGCGCACAGAATTGTGCAATCATCTGGGTGTTATTGCGCGACGTACTGCGTAAATGCGAGTAACTTCGCGTAACTGCGCGTAACTGCGCGTTACTATGCGCAAGTGCGCGTAACTGCGTTTAAATGCGCACCAAACTGCGCGCTCGTTTGAGCAGTACCGCGCGCTCAACTGCGCGTAACTGTTTGTAGTTACTGCGCGTAACTGCGCGCCCTTCTGAGTGTAAGTGCTCACCAAACTACGCGCCACTCAAAGCGTTACCGAGCTCTCAACTTCGCGTAATTGCGCGTAACTGCGCGTAACTGTGCTCCCATTTAAGTCTAAGTGCGCGCTCAAATAAACGTAAATGCGCTTAAGTGCGTTTAAATGCGCGCCAATCTAGGCTAAAATGAGCACCGAACTTCGCGCCCGTCTCTGCGTGACTTAACTTTTAAATCGCGTAACTTTGAAAAGCTGCGCTTCCATATGAGTATTACTGTGCACCAAACAGCGCGCTAATCTGGGGATACTTAGCCCACAACTGCTCGTAACTGCACGCAAAAGTTACCATAATTGCTCGTATTTGCGCGTAACTGAGCGTAACTACTCGTAACTGCGCTTAAATGCTCGCCAATCTGGGCGTAAATGTGCACCTAACTGCGCTCCCGTCTAAGAGTAACCGCGTGCCCGTCTGGGAGTAACCGTGCGCCCGTCTGGGCGTAACTACGCGCCTAACTACAAGTAACTGCGCATAACTGCTCGTAAGTGAGCGTAAATGCGCGTAACAGCTTGTAGCTGTGCTTAATTTTTCAGTACCGACTATTTTATGACGCTTGTTTACGTGTCAACACCAACTCTGTTATGACGCTCGTTTACTTGTCAACGTGTCAGTACGTGTCAGTTACGTAAAATCACGTGCTTTTTTTATCCGTCTTTTAACTCCGCCTCTATTAAGTAAACGTCTCTAAGTAAGCCGTTTTCTTGAAATGGAGCTTTGCTTTCGCTCAATAAACTATAATTCAGAAAAATCGCTCTTATATATTTTTTTTTAAATGAGCCTACATTCAGCTGTCTACGTTGTAGATATCTCCAGACATCGCATTTTTATAATGCCGCACTCTGTGACATCAAAAACCTATTTTCGATCACGTGACTTCGACGTCAAATATTTAGCTTTAGTTAGGGTTAGAGTCAGAGTTAGGGTTAGGCCGTTAGGGTTTCCCCAGCCGGGCCGACCCTTTCCCCACCAGTAGATTTGCACGCGATACGACCAGAATGCCTTCGAGATGACACAAGTCGCGTGAGCGTGGGAGACCTCGATTCCAATCCTTTTAGTGTGGCGCCCGACGGTAGATTCACTATGTCTGCTTCAGTTGAGAATGACGTCACATATTGTGGTTCCCGTGCGTCTGGCTCACGAGGCCATGTCGTGTCGGTACTTATCGATCGGACTGTGGTCGATCCGTACGTTATCTGAGGAACACCGGAGTCTGCGCCGGTATCGCGTCAGACCGTCCCGCTGCCTTTCTCGGTTTCAGATCGTTGCTTCTTTGGTGTAACGGACTCTCTGTGGGTCGTGTCGTATATCGTGTTTTACATTGTGTTGTCGTGTCAATCTTGGTTTTATCTTGGTTTTATGTGTCGGTGTGTGTGTGTTTGTGTGTGTGTGTGTGTGTGTGTGTGTGAGTTTATTAAATCATCTCTATGTTAAATCAACATTCGTAGTTAGTGTCCTAGAGTGTCGGGTTGTGAGAGTAAGCGGGCGCGGCCGACGGCGGGAGGCCGAGGCGCGCTACGTCGATACAGGTCTCGTGGGTTTCTCCCTTATCGCGTGGTTGGGTGTAGTCGTTACCTATCTCCATGGAAAGCATCCTAATGTCGGGTGCTCTGCGGTCAGTGCGGGTTCTCGGCGATTCCAGGTTTAGGGCCACGAAGGGTTAGGCTATGTATTCGTTGTTGTGGGAGTGACTAATTAGGCTATCTTACGGTAAAGGTAAAGGGTGGGGTCGGTGCGGGTTCTCGGCGATTTTAGGTTCAGGGTTACGAAGGGTTAGGCTATGTATTCGTTGTTGTGGGTTAGGGTTAGGGTTAGAGTCAGAGTTAGGGTTAGGCCGTTAGGGTTTCCCCAGCCGGGCCGACCCCTTCCCCACCAGTGGATTTGCACGCGATACGACCAGAATGCCTTCGAGATGACACAAGTCGCGTGAGCGTGGGAGACCTCGATTCCAATCCTTTTAGTATGGCGCCCGACGGTAGATTCACTCTGTCTGCTTCCGTTGAGAATAACGTCACATATTGTGGTTCCCGTGTGTCTGGCTCACAAGGCCGTGTCGTGTCGGTACGTGTCGATCGGACTGTGGTCGATCCGTACGTTATCTGAGGACTGCGGAGTCTGCGCCGGTATCGCGTCAGACCGTCCCGCTGCCTTTCTCGGTTCCAGATCGTTGCTTCTTTGGTGTAACGGACTCTCTGTGGGTCGTGTCGTACATCGTGTTTTTTACAATGTGTTGTCGTGTCTGTCTGGTTTTTTGTGTCGGTGTGTGTGTGTGTGTGTGCGTGTGCGTGTGCACACGCCAGTATGTGGGTTTATTAAGTCATCTCTATGTTAAATCAACATTCGTAATCAGTGTCTTATAGTGTCGGGTTGTTAGAGTAAGCGGGCGCAGCCGACGGCGGGAGGCCGAGGCGAGTTCTGTCGATACAGGTCTCGTGGGCTTCCCCCTTGTCGCGTGGTCGGGTGTAGTCGTTACCTATCTCCACGGAAGGCATCCCGATGTCGGGTACTCTACGGTCAGTGCGGGTTCTCGGCGATTTTAGGTTCAGGGTAACGAAGGGTTAGGCCATGTATTCGTTGTTGTGGGAGTGACTATTTAGGCGATCTAACGGTGAAGGTAAAGAGTGGGGTCGGTGCGGGTTCTCGGCGATTTTAGGTTCAGGGTTAGGGAGGGTTAGGCCATGTATTCGTTGGGGTGGGAGTGGCTACTCGGCGATCTAACGGTGAAGGTGAAGAGTGGGGTCGGTGCGGGTACTCGGCGATTTTAGGTTCAGGGTTACGAAGAATTAGGCCATGTATTCGTTGTTGTGGGAGTGACTATGTAGGCGATCTAACGGTGAAGGTAAAGCGTGGGGTCGGTGCGGGTTCTCGACGATTTTAGGTTTAGGGTTACGAAGGGTTAGGCTATGTATTCGCCGTTGTGGGAGTGACTGTTTAGGCGATCTTACGGTGAAGGTCTATCGACTGACAATCGGGTGGGAGAATTATTTATCGACTGTAAGAGTCGGTGTACCGTCTGTCGTACTGTTCAGTCGGTCTATCGTCTGACTAGCGTGTGAAGAAAACTATTCAGTCGGTCTATCGACTGACAATCGGGTGGGAGAATTATTTATCGACTAGCAGAGTCGGTGTAGCGTCTGTCTCACCATTCATTCGGTTTATCGTCTAACGATCGAGTGGGAGAATTATTTATTTATCGACTGTAAGAGTCGGTGTCCCGTCTGTCCAACTGTTCAGTCGGTCTATCGTCTGACTATCGGGTCGGAGGATTATTTATCGACTGTAAGAGTCGGTGTCCCGTCTGTCTGGCTGTTGAGTCGGTCTATCGTCTGACTGTCGGGTGGGGAGAATTGTTTATCGACTGTCAGAGTCGGTGTCCCGTCTCTCTGGCTATTGAGTCGGCCTATCGTCTGACTATCGTGTGGGAGAATTATTTATCGACTAGCAGGGTCGGTGTCCCGTCTGTCCAGCTATTGAGTCGGTCTATCGTCTGACTATCGGGTGGGAGAATTATTTATCGACTGTAAGAGTCGGTGTCCCGTCTGTCGAACTATTGATTCGGTCTATCGTCTGACTGACGGGTTGGAGAAAGCTGTTCAGTCGGTCTATCGACTGACAATCGGGTGGGAGAATTATTTATCGACTGTAAGAGTCGGTGTCCCGTCTGTCATACTATTGAGTCGGTCTATCGTCTGACTATCGGGTTGGAGAAAGCTATTCAGTCGGTCTATCGACTGACAATCGAGTGGGAGAATTATTTATCGACTGTAAGAGTCGGTGTCCCGTCTGTACGGCCATTGAGTCGGTGTATCGTCTGACTAACGGGTTGGAGAATTATTTATCGACTGTACGAGTCGGTGTGCCGTCTGTCAAACTATTGATTCGGTCTATCGTCTGACTATCGGGTTGGAGAAGACTATTCAGTCGGTCTATCGACTGACAATCGGGTGGGAGAATTATTTATCGACTGTAAGAGTCGGTGTCCCGTCTGTCTGGCTATTGAGTCGGTGTATCGTCTGACTATCGGGTTGGAGAATTATTTATCGACTGTAAGAGTCGGTGTGCCGTCTGTCAAACTATTGATTCGGTCTGTCGTCTGACTATCGGGTGGGAGAATTATTTATCGACTGTAAGAGTCGGTGTACCGTCTGTCTCGCTATTCACTCGGTCTATCGTCTGACTATCGGGTCGGAGAATTATTTATCGACTGCCAGAGTCGGTGTCCCGTCTGTCGTACAATTCAGTCGGTGTATCGTCTGACTATCGGGTGGGGAGAGTTATTTGTCGACTGCCAGAGTCGATGTGCCGTCTGTCTCGCTATTCACTCGGTCTATCGTCTGACTATCGGGTGGGAGAATTATTTATCGACTGTGAGAGTCGGTGTCCCGTCTGTACAGCTATTGAGTCGGTCTATCGTCTGACTATTGGGTGGGAGAATTATTTATCGACTGTAAGAGTCAGTGTCCCGTCTGTCTGGCTATTGAGTCGGTCTATCGTCTGACTGTCGGGTGGGAGAGTTATTTATCGACTGTAAGAGTCGGTGTCCCGTCTGTCATACTATTCAGTCGGTGTATCGTCTGACTGTCGGGTGGGAGAATTATTTATAGACTGTAAGAGTCGGTGTACCATCTGTCATACTATTCAGTCGGTGTATCGTCTGACTATCGGGTTGGAGAATTATTTATCGACTTATACGAGTCGGTGTCCCGTCTGTCTCGCTATTCAGTCGGTCTATCGTCTGACTATCGGGTTGGAGAATTATTTATCGACTGTAAGAGTCGGTGTCCCGTCTGTCATACTATTGAGTCGGTCTATCGTCTGACTATCGGGTTGGAGAATTATTTATCGACTTATACGAGTCGGTGTCCCGTCTGTCTCGCTATTCACTCGGTCTATCGTCTGACTATCGGGTTGGAGAATTATTTATCGACTGCCAGAGTCGGTGTCCCGTCTGTCGTACTATTCAGTCGGTGTATCGTCTGACTATCGGGTGGGGAGAGTTATTTGTCGACTGCCAGAGTCGATGTCCCGTCTGTCTCGCTATTCATTCTGTCTATCGTCTGACTATCGGGTGAGAGAATTATTTATCGACTGTAAGAGTCGGTGTCCCGTCTGTCTCGCTATCGGGTGGGAGAGTTATTTATCGACTGTAAGAGTCGGTGTCCCGTCTGTCATACTATTCAGTCGGTCTATCGTCTGACTGTCGGGTGGGAGAATTATTTATCGACTGTAAGAGTCGGTGTCCCGTCTGTCTGGCTATTGAGTCGGTCTATCGTCTGACTGTCGGGTGGGAGAATTATTTATCGACTGTAAGAGTCGGTGTCCCGTCTGTCGTACTATTCAGTCGGTGTATCGTCTGACTATCGGGTGGGGAGAGTTATTTGTCGACTGCCAGAGTCGATGTCCCGTCTGTCTCGCTATTCACTCGGTCTATCGTCTGACTATCGGGTGGGAGAATTATTTATCGACTGTAAGAGTCGGTGTCCCGTCTGTCAAACTACTCAGTCGGTCTATCGTCTGACTATCGGGTGGGAAAATTATTTATCGACTGTAAGAGTCGGTGTCCCGTCTGTCAAACTATTCAGTCGGTCTATCGTCTGACTATCGGGTGGGAAAATTATTTATCGACTGTAAGAGTCGGTGTCCCTTCTGTCAAACTATTCAGTCGGTCTATCGTCTGACTATCGGGTTGGAGAATTATTTATCGACTGCCAGAGTCGGTGTCCCGTCTGTCTGGCTATTGAGTCGGTCTATCGTCTGACTATCGGGTTGGATAATTATTTATCGACTGCCAGAGTCGGTGTCCCGTCTGTCAAACTACTCAATCGGTCTATCGTCTGACTATCGGGTGGGAGAATTATTTATCGACTGTGAGAGTCGGTGTTCCGTCTGTCATACTATTCAGTCGGTCTATCGTCTGACTTACGGGTGGGGAGAGTTATTTATCGACTGTAAGAGTCGGTGTCACGTCTGTCAAACTATTCAGTCGGTGTATCGTCTGACTATCGGGTTGGAGAATTATTTATCGACTGCCAGAGTCGGTGTCCCGTCTGTCTGGCTATCGAGTCGGTCTATCGTCTGACTATCGGGTTGGAGAATTATTTATCGACTCATAAGAGTCGGTGTCCCATTTGTCTCGCTATTGGGTCGGTCTATCGTCTGACTATCGGGTTGGAGAATTATTTATCGACTGTAAGAGTCGGTGTGCCGTCTGTCAAACTATTGAGGCCGGTCTATCGTCTGACCATCGGGTGGGAGAATTGTTTATCGACTAGCAGGGTCGGTGTCACATCTGTCCGACTAATCTATCGGTTTAGAAATTGAAGCGAAGATTTCACAATATGTCGAATTTATCATCCGACTACAGAGTAGAAAAAATTATTTATCGACTCCTAGAGTCGGTGTCCGGTCTGTCTGACTATTTTATCGGTTTAGGAATTGAGCAGAAAAACCAGAAAAGCCGGCAGTGTGTCGGGTTGTTAAAATAAAATATATATTAGCGCAGCTGACGGCGGAAGGCCGAGGTGAGCTCTGTTATAGCGGTTTGGGGATCGAAGGAGAATCGACAGCATAGTCTAGTTGTCCAATTATTAAATTGTTAATTTATTAATTTAGTATGTGGTATACTGTTGTGTGCATAGTGCTCACCTTGTCGATATAAAATGGGCAGGTGTGGTGGATGGGAGGGCGAGTCCACAAGTGGCCGTGGATTACGAGGTTTATCGAATCGGTCTCTCAGACAGAGCTGTGGATTACGAGGTTTCTCGAGTCGGTCTCTCGGACAGAGCTGTGGAGTGTAGTGTATCTTTTCCGGGCGGACAAACGTAACTCCCGTAAGTGTCGGATAATCATTGTTGTGTTCGATTATGTTTTTATTTTTGCTATGTATTTCGATAGATGCAGTACTGCGGCTGTATAGCTCGGGTGTCGACGGTAGCTCGACGGCCGGATCTGCCTCCGATGCATGGGGACATACGGAGAACTAATTAGCTACACCGTGTAGTGTATATTCTCGTTTGCAGAACAAACCGGTACGTGTGAAATTTTTCAATTTTCAACACCATGGTGTGTTGTGATTTTTTATATCTGATTAATCGGATGGGTTCGAATGGCTAACGATTCGAGAACGTCTTCGTCATGTACGGCTAGATAGCTCTAAGGCTCGAGTTCGTTTCGATGTGTCTTTCGACTCACTCGCGCGTCGGTCTCCGAGAGCGTTTCTTCTCGTCTCCGTCCTGGCGGCGGCGAAGGTGTCGATGTCGGTCGCGTTCCTGTCCGGTCTCGTCTCCTCTCACGATGCCGTCGTCGACCGCGTGTCCTCGTCATCCGTCGTCGTCAGACGTGGTCGGCTCCCGACGAGGGCTGCCGTTCGTCGTACGTTGTCGCGTGTTCCACCGTAGCGTGTTACTAGTGTGCCGAAGTCGCCGTTGCCGAGCGACCTCGTCGAGTACGGAAGATCGAGAGACGATTCTTCCACGTGGCAGCTTGTGACGCTGGAGCCGGATATCTCGTAGGAACGTCTCCGTGCGACGTCGTCGTCGAACGAGAGGGAGAGAAAAGAACGAAACGGACGACATCGCTGAGATGTCGGTCCGGAGACGAGACAGCAATAGTCGATTGACTAGAACAACGGTCGCGCCCCGATATGCGGACGCGTTTCGGTATGAGATACCTTCATCAGCGCAAGGACGTCGACCGTGTCGCTTTTGACGAGTGAACGCTGTCGTCTAGAGATGTCGGACTGACCGATGACGTCGACCGCACGTGGTCACGCGGCATCAGAACCCGGATCGTGTCGACGTCACGGAGACCGGCATAGGCCGTAGCCCTACCACTCCATCCCAAACGGAGACCGGCGTAGGCCGTAGCCCTACCACTCCATCCGTCGACGAACGACCGAGCCACGAGGACCGCAGACGACCCACGAAACGAGTCGAGTGCATCCGCCCGTAGCAACCTGTAAGGTGAGCTTCAACAAGAGCAATGTTTTAGTTAGACATGTGATTTGTCCGTGTTACCGGCGTTGCTTAGGTTGGTGTGATTTATTTTACCTCGAGAGGTGTACAATGTCGACGCACGGAATGACGGGCGGTCTGGCGATCGGAGACGTTGGGTGGGCGGAGTGCTGCTGTTGGCTATCCAGTGGGTTGCATGGTATGTGTGTGTGTGTGTGTGTGTGTGTGTGTGTGTGTGTGTGTGTGTGTGTGTGTGTGTGTGTGTGTGTGTGTGTGTGTGTGTGTGTGTGTGTGTGTGTGGTGTGTGTTTTGTAAATAGTATTGGGAGTATTTTTTGTATTAAGTGCCAAACATTTCGTTCTAATTTAAGAGATGTCGACCATTTAGTCTAGATTTTAATCTACATTTTGGTCTAAATTTTGGTGGAATTAAATAAAATTATATAGACTTAATTAAATTAGAGTGCCTGTGTGTATTTTATGATATTTCAATGTAGGTTTGCCTATCATCGAGATGAATGTCTTGGAAAGACCGCTGCTCGTCTCGGCGGCGTGACGTGGAAGAGTTGGAGCATTTATAGAGAGAGTGTTATTTCCGTTGTGTTCGGTGAGAGAATCGTCTGTGTCGTGTGTCGGTTAGCGAGTTTGGTGCAACATTTGTGCCTCGCAGAGAGTCTTAAAAAGACCGTGTCGCACTCGTTTCTCGTGGCGGCGACGGCCTCTCCGTTCGGAGCCGGAACGGAATTTTGTTTTTGAATCTCGACCGACGGGCACGGGAAAAGAGGTCGAATTGGGTTAGAGTCAGAGTTAGGGTTAGGCCGTTAGGGTTTCCCCAGCCGGGCCGACCCCTTCCCCACCAGTGGATTTGCACGCGATACGACCAGAATGCCTTCGAGATGACACAAGTCGCGTGAGCGTGGGAGACCTCGATTCCAATCCTTTTAGTATGGCGCCCGACGGTAGATTCACTCTGTCTGCTTCCGTTGAGAATAACGTCACATATTGTGGTTCCCGTGTGTCTGGCTCACAAGGCCGTGTCGTGTCGGTACGTGTCGATCGGACTGTGGTCGATCCGTACGTTATCTGAGGACTGCGGAGTCTGCGCCGGTATCGCGTCAGACCGTCCCGCTGCCTTTCTCGGTTCCAGATCGTTGCTTCTTTGGTGTAACGGACTCTCTGTGGGTCGTGTCGTACATCGTGTTTTTTACAATGTGTTGTCGTGTCTGTCTGGTTTTTTGTGTCGGTGTGTGTGTGTGTGCGTGTGCGTGTGCACACGCCAGTATGTGGGTTTATTAAGTCATCTCTATGTTAAATCAACATTCGTAATCAGTGTCTTATAGTGTCGGGTTGTTAGAGTAAGCGGGCGCAGCCGACGGCGGGAGGCCGAGGCGAGTTCTGTCGATACAGGTCTCGTGGGCTTCCCCCTTGTCGCGTGGTCGGGTGTAGTCGTTACCTATCTCCACGGAAGGCATCCCGATGTCGGGTACTCTACGGTCAGTGCGGGTTCTCGGCGATTTTAGGTTCAGGGTAACGAAGGGTTAGGCCATGTATTCGTTGTTGTGGGAGTGACTATTTAGGCGATCTAACGGTGAAGGTAAAGAGTGGGGTCGGTGCGGGTTCTCGGCGATTTTAGGTTCAGGGTTAGGGAGGGTTAGGCCATGTATTCGTTGGGGTGGGAGTGGCTACTCGGCGATCTAACGGTGAAGGTGAAGAGTGGGGTCGGTGCGGGTACTCGGCGATTTTAGGTTCAGGGTTACGAAGAATTAGGCCATGTATTCGTTGTTGTGGGAGTGACTATGTAGGCGATCTAACGGTGAAGGTAAAGCGTGGGGTCGGTGCGGGTTCTCGACGATTTTAGGTTTAGGGTTACGAAGGGTTAGGCTATGTATTCGCCGTTGTGGGAGTGACTGTTTAGGCGATCTTACGGTGAAGGTCTATCGACTGACAATCGGGTGGGAGAATTATTTATCGACTGTAAGAGTCGGTGTACCGTCTGTCGTACTGTTCAGTCGGTCTATCGTCTGACTAGCGTGTGAAGAAAACTATTCAGTCGGTCTATCGACTGACAATCGGGTGGGAGAATTATTTATCGACTAGCAGAGTCGGTGTAGCGTCTGTCTCACTATTCATTCGGTCTATCGTCTAACGATCGAGTGGGAGAATTATTTATTTATCGACTGTAAGAGTCGGTGTCCCGTCTGTCCAACTGTTCAGTCGGTCTATCGTCTGACTATCGGGTCGGAGGATTATTTATCGACTGCCAGAGTCGGTGTCCCGTCTGTCTGGCTGTTGAGTCGGTCTATCGTCTGACTGTCGGGTGGGGAGAATTGTTTATCGACTGTCAGAGTCGGTGTCCCGTCTGTCTGGCTATTGAGTCGGTCTATCGTCTGACTATCGTGTGGGAGAATTATTTATCGACTAGCAGAGTCGGTGTCCCGTCTGTCCAGCTATTGAGTCGGTCTATCGTCTGACTATCGGGTGGGAGAAATATTTATCGACTGTAAGAGTCGGTGTCCCGTCTGTCGAACTATTGATTCGGTCTATCGTCTGACTGACGGGTGGGAGAATTATTTATCGACTCTAAGAGTCGGTGTACCGTCTGTCTCCCTATTCAGTCGGTCTATCGTCTGACTAGCGTGTGAAGAAAACTATTCAGTCGGTCTATCGGCTGACAATCGAGTGGGAGAATTATTTATCGACTGCCAGAGTCGGTGTCCCGTCTGTCTGGCTATTGAGTCGGTGTATCGTCTGACTATCGGGTTGGAGAATTATTTATCGACTGTAAGAGTCGGTGTCCCGTCTGTCATACTACTCAGTCGGTCTATCGTCTGACTATCGGGTTGGAGAAAGCTGTTCAGTCGGTCTATCGACTGACAATCGGGTGGGAGAATTATTTATCGACTGTAAGAGTCGGTGTCCCGTCTGTCATACTATTGAGTCGGTCTATCGTCTGACTATCGGGTTGGAGAAAGCTATTCAGTCGGTCTATCGACTGACAATCGGGTGGGAGAATTATTTATCGACTGTAAGAGTCGGTGTCCCGTCTGTCTGGCCATTGAGTCGGTGTATCGTCTGACTAACGGGTTGGAGAATTATTTATCGACTGTACGAGTCGGTGTGCCGTCTGTCAAACTATTGATTCGGTCTATCGTCTGACTATCGGGTTGGAGAAGACTATTCAGTCGGTCTATCGACTGACAATCGGGTGGGAGAATTATTTATCGACTGTAAGAGTCGGTGTCCCGTCTGTCTGGCTATTGAGTCGGTGTATCGTCTGACTATCGGGTTGGAGAATTATTTATCGACTGTAAGAGTCGGTGTGCCGTCTGTCAAACTATTGATTCGGTCTATCGTCTGACTATCGGGTGGGAGAATTATTTATCGACTGTAAGAGTCGGTGTCCCGTCTGTCTCGCTATTCACTCGGTCTATCGTCCGACTGTCGGGTGGGAGAATTATTTATAGACTGTAAGAGTCGGTGTCCCGTCTGTCTCGCTATTCAGTCGGTCCATCGTCTGACTATCGGGTGGGAGAGTTATTTATCGACTGTAAGAGTCGGTGTCCCGTCTGTCATACTATTCAGTCGGTGTATCGTCTGACTGTCGGGTGGGAGAATTATTTATAGACTGTAAGAGTCGGTGTCCCGTCTGTCTCGCTATTCAGTCGGTCCATCGTCTGACTATCGGGTGGGAGAGTTATTTATCGACTGTAAGAGTCGGTGTCCCGTCTGTCATACTATTCAGTCGGTGTATCGTCTGACTGTCGGGTGGGAGAATTATTTATAGACTGTAAGAGTCGGTGTACCATCTGTCATACTATTCAGTCGGTGTATCGTCTGACTATCGGGTTGGAGAATTATTTATCGACTTATACGAGTCGGTGTCCCGTCTGTCTCGCTATTCAGTCGGTGTATCGTCTGACTATCGGGTTGGAGAATTATTTATCGACTGTAAGAGTCGGTGTCCCGTCTGTCATACTATTGAGTCGGTCTATCGTCTGACTATCGGGTTAAAGAATTATTTATCGACTTATACGAGTCGGTGTCCCGTCTGTCTCGCTATTCACTCGGTCTATCGTCTGACTATCGGGTTGGAGAATTATTTATCGACTGCCAGAGTCGGTGTCCCGTCTGTCGTACTACTCAGTCGGTGTATCGTCTGACTATCGGGTGGGGAGAGTTATTTGTCGACTGCCAGAGTCGATGTCCCGTCTGTCTCGCTATTCATTCGGTCTATCGTCTGACTATCGGGTGGGAGAATTATTTATAGACTGTAAGAGTCGGTGTGCCATCTGTCATACTATTCAGTCGGTGTATCGTCTGACTATCGGGTGGGAGAATTATTTATCGACTGTAAGAGTCGGTGTCACGTCTGTCTCGCTATTCAGTCGGTCTATCGTCTGACTATCGGGTTGGCGAGTTATTTATCGACTGTAAGAGTCGGTGTCCCGTCTGTCTGGCTATTGAGTCGGTCTATCGTCTGACTGTCGGGTGGGAGAATTATTTATAGACTGTAAGAGTCGGTGTCCCGTCTGTCTCGCTATTCAGTCGGTCCATCGTCTGACTATCGGGGTGGGGAGAATTATTTATCGACTGTAAGAGTCGGTGTCCCGTCTGTCAAACTACTCAGTCGGTCTATCGTCTGACTATCGGGTGGGAAAATTATTTATTGACTGTAAGAGTCGGTGTCCCGTCTGTCAAACTATTCAGTCGGTCTATCGTCTGACTATCGGGTGGGAAAATTATTTATCGACTGTAAGAGTCGGTGTCCCTTCTGTCAAACTATTCAGTCGGTCTATCGTCTGACTATCGGGTTGGAGAATTATTTATCGACTGCCAGAGTCGGTGTCCCGTCTGTCTGGCTATTGAGTCGGTCTATCGTCTGACTATCGGGTTGGAGAATTATTTATCGACTGCCAGAGTCGGTGTCCCGTCTGTCAAACTACTCAATCGGTCTATCGTCTGACTATCGGGTGGGAGAATTATTTATCGACTGTGAGAGTCGGTGTTCCGTCTGTCATACTATTCAGTCGGTCTATCGTCTGACTTACGGGTGGGGAGAGTTATTTATCGACTGTAAGAGTCGGTGTCACGTCTGTCAAACTATTCAGTCGGTGTATCGTCTGACTATCGGGTTGGAGAATTATTTATCGACTGCCAGAGTCGGTGTCCCGTCTGTCTGGCTATCGAGTCGGTCTATCGTCTGACTATCGGGTTGGAGAATTATTTATCGACTCATAAGAGTCGGTGTCCCATCTGTCTCGCTATTGGGTCGGTCTATCGTCTGACTATCGGGTTGGAGAATTATTTATCGACTGTAAGAGTCGGTGTGCCGTCTGTCAAACTATTGAGGCCGGTCTATCGTCTGACTATCGGGTGGGAGAATTATTTATCGACTGTAAGAGTCGGTGTGCCGTAGGGTTAGGGTTAGGGTTAGGGTTAGGGTTAGGGTTAGGGTTAGGGTTAGGGTTAGGGTTAGGGTTAGGGTTAGGGTTAGGGTTAGGGTTAGGGTTAGGGTTAGGGTTAGGGTTAGGGTTAGGGTTAGGGTTAGGGTTAGGGTTAGGGTTAGGGTTAGGGTTAGGGTTAGGGTTAGGGTTAGGGTTAGGGTTAGGGTTAGGGTTAGGGTTAGGGTTAGGGTTATGGGGTAGGGTTTAGCTCAACAGAACTAAACCTCACGTACCAGAACGTGCAGGACCATGCCTGGTCTGGTGATCGTGGGGGCTCCATTTCCAGTCTTGTGGGGTGCTCCCTTGGGTGTACGGCTTGTCATTAATTGTCAACAATCTCTTCACTGTTGGTGCAACAATTCTCTGGTCAAGTGTAGAGGTTGTGTCCGTTGGAACCATCAATGTTTTGGTGTCGGATGATTAGGAGTTTCTTCATGTGTGTTTGTTTTGTCCGTGTAGAAGATAGAAGGGAAGAGGGGAAAAGGACAGAAGGAAAAGGAGAAAGATAGAAAATTGAGTGACAGAGAGAGAGAGAGGGGGGGCGGGGGGGGGGGTTTGTTTGGAAACATGTATGGATCAGGTCTGAGTGGGTGGCCAAGAAGAGAAAGACAGGAGAACAAAAGAGATTAAAATTATATGATCAATTGATTAATTTATTAATCAATTACTATTTCATGCAATAATTCAATAAATAATTGATTCAGTTGGGGTCAAGCTAGTTGTTTTAATAATAATGTTAAGTAAGCCCATATGGGTGTATGGGTATGTGGATGTCTGCTGTGGAGTGTGGATGTCGAGGTATGTTGGCCAGGTACTTACCTTGGTGGGAAAAGATGAGTTGTTGATGTTGCACACTGTGATGGGATGATCTTAGGATCGAGTTGCTTGACATGTATTAAAACTTGTTAGTTTGTGTAGTTGTTTCAAATCATCAATTGTCAGATTTCTTGTTTAATTAAGTTAAGTTGTAATTTGAGTTGTGTATTGATTTTGTTGGCTCACACATTTGTTCAATGTAGTTTCGTATTGGGAGTAGTTTTTTGTATATGTGAGCACCAACATATGTCAGTCTGTATAAGTGTTTTTGGTGTGTACCTGTAATTGTAGAATTCTTCCAATGTAGGTCTGTCTTTTTGACCACCCTTGTGGAGTTTGTTGGTCAGAATGAGTTGATGGATGCTGTTGTGGTCAGTAGTTGATGTTAATCAGGATGTTCATTTGCTGATCCCCACTTTTGGGAAATGCATTCTGAAGCCGGAAATGTTGAAGTGGTACTTCCGGTGTGGAGGTCCTGTTCAGTGTTTACGTACTCATTGTCTGTTTAGAGTTGTTTTCTGTTAGAATGTAGTTGTTATTAGAGAGACAATTCAAGACAATATCGATTGAGCGTTTTCAGAGAGGTTATGTGTCAGATATGAGATGTGATCACTAATCAAAACGTTATGGAACGATATCCAGCTTCGGGTATCGTTTCAGCGTGCACATAAGCGAGCGCGGTGCGGTCTATTGGCGTACGCGTTTCGGTTTATAACCTTCATCAGCGCCAGACACGCATCGATGAGAATGTCTAACCTTGCAACACGCTAGAGAATGTCACTCGTCAGTTGTCGTTCATATAAAGAAGTTTTGAGAAGTCGTGACGTGATCGGAGGTTTGACTAGGTTTCAGAACAATGGATTCTTGTGTCCGTTTGACGTAATGAGTTCTTTTGGTATGTCGGCGGCGGGAGATATATGTCTGTATCCGGGTAATATTAGTCATGTGACTTGTTTGTTGTCATGTATCGAATACCCTTGTTCTTCGGCTTCAGAAGCAACGGTGACGGTGTGGTTGGAAAGAGCAGCTGGCATAAGTGATATGGACGAACAGAGCGAGTGATGATGAGCTCCCGATGAGGTGAAGACGACATCTGATCGGTGAGTCTGCGTGTATGGGTATGTGTGTCTATGTGTGACATGCAGGTTGTCTGTCCTGAGTGTTGTGTTTGCGTGGTGTGGGGTGTATGAGTGTTATTTGGTGTCGTGGAGTAAGATTGGGGGTAGAAATAATTTTTTATTTATTTATAAATATTTATTTATTAATTAAATAGTGTATTTATTTAATAAATTTAGTTAAATAAAAGGGGGAGTTTTGGATTAATAACGAAGCCAGGGTGAGTGTTATAGTTGGGGTTAATGTATTAAGTTAGTATATTATGCGATATATTAAATATCCTATTTAGTTGGGGTTACGTATTGATCAAATTAATTAGGTAAATAATTTGTTAGATAACTTATTAGTTTAGTGTTAGAATTAAGGTTAGGGTTAGGATTGGGGTTAGGGTTGGGATTAAGATTATTTTTAATTAGTTATTTAAATAATACATTAAATATTTTAATAGATTAAATAAATTATTAGGGATAGGGTTACGGTTAGAATTAGGGTTAGATCTAAAGTTAGGGTTAAGGTCAGGGTTAAGGTTAGGGTTGGGGTTAAAGTTGGGGTTATGTTTTAAATTAATTAATTGGGCAATTCATTAACCAATTTTTTTGGTGATAGAGTTTAAGTTTATTTATAGGATTACAGGGGATGAAAGAGATTAAGATTATATAATCAAGTATTTAGTTTATTAGTCAATTAATAATCCATGCTGTAAGTAAGTAATTAATTGTGTTAATTTCTATTAAGTGGGAGAGAGATTGGGGGGGGGAAAGGTGAGTGAAAGGAAAGAGAGAGAGAGAGAGAGAGAGAGAGAGGGGGGGGAAGAGAGGGAAAAGGAGGGAGTGGGCATGAGTTATTTGGCTTTGTTAGTTTTTGAAAAGTTAATAGTTTTGCACATTATTTGTTTAGTGGAGTATAAGCATTGGTCCGTTCCATTGATGAATTCTCTGTACCAGTGAGTACCGTAAATTTGTTGGTGTACTTGGTGGATTAGTGCGTCGAACTTCTTCGAGTTACAGACAGCACTCCATCAACTCCCATAGGAGGATGTTGTTCTGACAGCATATGTCTCACCCTTGGTCGCGGAAAACGGAGCTAAAATAGGTTTATGGGGTAGGGTTTAGCTCAACAGAACTAAACCTCACGTACCAGAACGTGCAGGACCATGCCTGGTCTGGTGATCCTCCTATGGGAGTTGATGGAGTGCTGTCTGTAACTCGAAGAAGTTCGACGCACTAATCCACCAAGTACACCAACAAATTTACGGTACTCACTGGTACAGAGAATTCATCAATGGAACGGACCAATGCTTATACTCCACTAAACAAGTAATGTGCAAAACTATTAACTTTTCAAAAACTAACAAAGCCAAACAACTCATGCCCACTCCCTCCTTTTCCCTCTCTTTCCCCCCCCCCTCTCTCTCTCTCTCTCTCTCTCTCTCTTTCCTTTCACTTACCCTTTTTCCCCCCAATCTCTCTCTCCCACTTAATAGAAATTAACACAATTAATTACTTAATTACAGCATGGATTATTAATTGACTAATAAACTAAATACTTGATTATATAATCTTAATCTCTTTCATCCCCTGTAATCCTATAAATAAACTTAAACTCTATCACCAAAAAAAATTGGTTAATGAATTGCCCAATTAAGTAATTTAAAACATAACCCCAACCCTAACCCCGACCCTAACCCTAACCCTGACCTTAACCCTAACTTTAGATCTAACCCTAATTCTAACCCTAACCCTAACCCTAACCTTAACCCTAACTTTAGATCTAACCCTAATTCTAACCGTAACCCTATCCCTAATAATTTATTTAATCTATTAAAATATTTAATGTATTATTTAAATAACTAATTAAAAATAATCTTAATCCCAACCCTAACCCCAATCCTAACCCTAACCTTAATTCTAACACTAAACTAACAAGTCATCTAACAAATTATTTACCTAATTAATTTGATCAATACGTAACCCCAACTAAATAGGATATTTAATATATCGCATAATATACTAACTTAATACATTAACCCCAACTATAACACTCACCCTGGCTTTGATATTAATCCAAAACTCCCCCTTTTATTTAACTAAATTTATTAAATAAATACACTATTTAATTAATAAATAAATATTTATAAATTAATAAAAAATTATTTCTACCCCCAATCTTACTCCACGACACCAAATAACACTCATACACCCCACACCACGCAAACACAACACTCAGGACAGACAACCTGCATGTCACACATAGACACACATACCCATACACGCAGACTCACCGATCAGATGTCGTCTTCACCTCATCGAGAGCTCATCATCACTCGCTCTGTTCGTCCATATCACTTATGCCAGCTGCTCTTTCCAACCACACCGTCACCGTTGCTTCTGAAGCCGAAGAACAAGGGTATTCGATACATGACAACAAACAAGTCACATGACTAATATTACCCGGATACAGACATATATCTCCCGCCGCCGACATACCAAAAGAACTCATTACGTCAAACGGACACAAGAATCCATTGTTCTGAAACCTAGTCAAACCTCCGATCACGTCACGACTTCTCAAAACTTCTTTATATGAACGACAACTGACGAGTGACATTCTCTAGCGTGTTGCAAGGTTAGACATTCTCATCGATGCGTGTCTGGCGCTGATGAAGGTTATAAACCGAAACGCGTACGCCAGTAGACCGCACCGCGCTCGCTTATGTGCACGCTGAAACGATACCCGAAGCTGGATATCGTTCCATAACGTTTTGATTAGTGATCACATCTCATATCTGACACATAACCTCTCTGAAAACGCTCAATCGATATTGTCTTGAATTGTCTCTCTAATAACAACTACATTCTAACATAAAAGAACTCTAAAAAGACAATGAGTACGTAAACACTGAACAGGACCTCCACACCGGAAGTACCACTTCAACATTTCCGGCTTCAGAATGTATTTCCCAAAAGTGGGGATCAGCAAATGAACATTCTCTTTAACATCAACTACTGACCACAACAGCATCCATCAACTCATTCTGACCAACAAACTCCACAAGGGTGGTCAAAAAGACAGACCTACATTGGAAGAATTTTACAATTACAGGTACACACCAAAAACACTCTTATACAGACTGACATATGTTGGTGCTCACATATACAAAAAACTACTCCCAATACGAAAATACATTGAACAAATGTGTGAGCCAACAAAATCAATACACAACTCAAATTACAAATCAACTTAATTAAACAAGAAATCTGACATTTGATGATTTGAAACAACTACACAAACTAACAAGTTTTAATACATCTCAAGCAACTCGATCCTAAGATCATCCCATCACAGTGTGCAACATCAACAACTCATCTTTTCCCACCAAGGTAGGTACCTGGCCAACATACCTCGACATCCACACTCCACAGCAGACATCCACATACCCATACACCCATATGGGCTTACTTAACATTATTATTAAAACAACTAGCTTGACCCCAACTGAATCAATTATTTATTGAATTATTGCATGAAATAGTAATTGATTAATAAATTAATTAATTGATCATATAATTTTAATCTCTTTTGTTCTCCTGTCTTTCTCCTCTTGGCCACCCACTCAGACCTGATCCATACATGTTTCCAAACAACCCCCCCCCGCCCCCCCTCTCTCTGTCACTCAATTTTCTATCTTTCTCCTTTTCCTTCTGTCCTTTTCCCCTCTTCCCTTCTATCTTCTACACGGACAAAACAAACACACATGAAGAAACTCCTAATCATCCGACACCAAAACATTGATGGTTCCAACGGACACAACCTCTACACTTGACCAGAGAATTGTTGCACCAACAGTGAAGAGATTATTGTTGACAATTAATGACAAGCCGTACACCCAAGGGAGCACCCCACAAGACTGGAAATGGAGCCCCCACGATCACCAGACCAGGCATGGTCCTGCACGTTCTGGTACGTGAGGTTTAGTTCTGTTGAGCTAAACCCTACCCCATAACCCTAACCCTAACCCTAACCCTAACCCTAACCCTAACCCTAACCCTAACCCTAACCCTAACCCTAACCCTAACCCTAACCCTAACCCTAACCCTAACCCTAACCCTAACCCTAACCCTAACCCTAACGTAGAACAGCGCGGCTTACAGCTAGAGCTAGATATTAATTAAGCTACGAGCGTAAAAGAAGGACACCACAATAAGTGGTGGACTGCTTCGTGAGAAGCTTACTCTAAACGGGTTGAATTGACTTCCTTAGGGTTAGGGTTAGGGTTAGGGTTAGGGTTAGGGTTAGGGTTAGGGTTAGGGTTAGGGTTAGGGTTAGGGTTAGGGTTAGGGTTAGGGTTAGGGTTAGGGTTAGGGTTAGGGTTAGGGTTAGGGTTAGGGTTAGGGTTAGGGTTAGGGTTAGGGTTAGGGTTAGGGTTAGGGTTAGGGTTAGGGTTAGGGTTAGGGTTAGGGTTAGGGTTAGGGTTAGGGTTAGGGTTAGGGTTAGGGTTAGGGTTAGGGTTAGGGTTAGGGTTAGGGTTAGGGTTAGGGTTAGGGTTAGGGTTAGGGTTAGGGTTAGGGTTAGGGTTAGGGTTAGGGTTAGGGTTAGGGTTAGGGTTAGGGTTAGGGTTAGGGTTAGGGTTAGGGTTAGGGTTAGGGTTAGGGTTAGGGTTAGGGTTAGGGTTAGGGTTAGGGTTAGGGTTAGGGTTAGGGTTAGGGTTAGGGTTAGGGTTAGGGTTAGGGTTAGGGTTAGGGTTAGGGTTAGGGTTAGGGTTAGGGTTAGGGTTAGGGTTAGGGTTAGGGTTATGGGGTAGGGTTTAGCTCAACAGAACTAAACCTCACGTACCAGAACGTGCAGGACCATGCCTGGTCTGGTGATCGTGGGGGCTCCATTTCCAGTCTTGTGGGGTGCTCCCTTGGGTGTACGGCTTGTCATTAATTGTCAACAATAATCTCTTCACTGTTGGTGCAACAATTCTCTGGTCAAGTGTAGAGGTTGTGTCCGTTGGAACCATCAATGTTTTGGTGTCGGATGATTAGGAGTTTCTTCATGTGTGTTTGTTTTGTCCGTGTAGAAGATAGAAGGGAAGAGGGGAAAAGGACAGAAGGAAAAGGAGAAAGATAGAAAATTGAGTGACAGAGAGAGGGGGGGGCGGGGGGGGGGGGGGTTAGGGTTAGGGTTAGTTAGGGTTAGGGTTAGGGTTAGGGTTAGGGTTAGGGTTAGGGTTAGGGTTAGGGTTAGGGTTAGGGTTAGGGTTAGGGTTAGGGTTAGGGTTAGGGTTAGGGTTAGGGTTAGGGTTAGGGTTAGGGTTAGGGTTAGGGTTAGGGTTAGGGTTAGGGTTAGGGTTAGGGTTAGGGTTAGGGTTAGGGTTAGGGTTAGGGTTAGGGTTAGGGTTAGGGTTAGGGTTAGGGTTAGGGTTAGGGTTAGGGTTAGGGTTAGGGTTAGGGTTAGGGTTAGGGTTAGGGTTAGGGTTAGGGTTAGGGTTAGGGTTAGGGTTAGGGTTAGGGTTAGGGTTAGGGTTAGGGTTAGGGTTAGGGTTAGGGTTAGGGTTAGGGTTAGGGTTAGGGTTAGGGTTAGGGTTAGGGTTAGGGTTAGGGTTAGGGTTAGGGTTAGGGTTAGGGTTAGGGTTAGGGTTAGGGTTAGGGTTAGGGTTAGGGTTAGGGTTAGGGTTAGGGTTAGGGTTAGGGTTAGGGTTAGGGTTAGGGTTAGGGTTAGGGTTAGGGTTAGGGTTAGGGTTAGGGTTAGGGTTAGGGTTAGGGTTAGGGTTAGGGTTAGGGTTAGGGTTAGGGTTAGGGTTAGGGTTAGGGTTAGGGTTAGGGTTAGGGTTAGGGTTAGGGTTAGGGTTAGGGTTAGGGTTAGGGTTAGGGTTAGGGTTAGGGTTAGGGTTAGGGTTAGGGTTAGGGTTAGGGTTAGGGTTAGGGTTAGGGTTAGGGTTAGGGTTAGGGTTAGGGTTAGGGTTAGGGTTAGGGTTAGGGTTAGGGTTAGGGTTAGGGTTAGGGTTAGGGTTAGGGTTAGGGTTAGGGTTAGGGTTAGGGTTAGGGTTAGGGTTAGGGTTAGGGTTAGGGTTAGGGTTAGGGTTAGGGTTAGGGTTAGGGTTAGGGTTAGGGTTAGGGTTAGGGTTAGGGTTAGGGTTAGGGTTAGGGTTAGGGTTAGGGTTAGGGTTAGGGTTAGGGTTAGGGTTAGGGTTAGGGTTAGGGTTAGGGTTAGGGTTAGGGTTAGGGTTAGGGTTAGGGTTAGGGTTAGGGTTAGGGTTAGGGTTAGGGTTAGGGTTAGGGTTAGGGTTAGGGTTAGGGTTAGGGTTAGGGTTAGGGTTAGGGTTAGGGTTAGGGTTAGGGTTAGGGTTAGGGTTAGGGTTAGGGTTAGGGTTAGGGTTAGGGTTAGGGTTAGGGTTAGGGTTAGGGTTAGGGTTAGGGTTAGGGTTAGGGTTAGGGTTAGGGTTAGGGTTAGGGTTAGGGTTAGGGTTAGGGTTAGGGTTAGGGTTAGGGTTAGGGTTAGGGTTAGGGTTAGGGTTAGGGTTAGGGTTAGGGTTAGGGTTAGGGTTAGGGTTAGGGTTAGGGTTAGGGTTAGGGTTAGGGTTAGGGTTAGGGTTAGGGTTAGGGTTAGGGTTAGGGTTAGGGTTAGGGTTAGGGTTAGGGTTAGGGTTAGGGTTAGGGTTAGGGTTAGGGTTAGGGTTAGGGTTAGGGTTAGGGTTAGGGTTAGGGTTAGGGTTAGGGTTAGGGTTAGGGTTAGGGTTAGGGTTAGGGTTAGGGTTAGGGTTAGGGTTAGGGTTAGGGTTAGGGTTAGGGTTAGGGTTAGGGTTAGGGTTAGGGTTAGGGTTAGGGTTAGGGTTAGGGTTAGGGTTAGGGTTAGGGTTAGGGTTAGGGTTAGGGTTAGGGTTAGGGTTAGGGTTAGGGTTAGGGTTAGGGTTAGGGTTAGGGTTAGGGTTAGGGTTAGGGTTAGGGTTAGGGTTAGGGTTAGGGTTAGGGTTAGGGTTAGGGTTAGGGTTAGGGTTAGGGTTAGGGTTAGGGTTAGGGTTAGGGTTAGGGTTAGGGTTAGGGTTAGGGTTAGGGTTAGGGTTAGGGTTAGGGTTAGGGTTAGGGTTAGGGTTAGGGTTAGGGTTAGGGTTAGGGTTAGGGTTAGGGTTAGGGTTAGGGTTAGGGTTAGGGTTAGGGTTAGGGTTAGGGTTAGGGTTAGGGTTAGGGTTAGGGTTAGGGTTAGGGTTAGGGTTAGGGTTAGGGTTAGGGTTAGGGTTAGGGTTAGGGTTAGGGTTAGGGTTAGGGTTAGGGTTAGGGTTAGGGTTAGGGTTAGGGTTAGGGTTAGGGTTAGGGTTAGGGTTAGGGTTAGGGTTAGGGTTAGGGTTAGGGTTAGGGTTAGGGTTAGGGTTAGGGTTAGGGTTAGGGTTAGGGTTAGGGTTAGGGTTAGGGTTAGGGTTAGGGTTAGGGTTAGGGTTAGGGTTAGGGTTAGGGTTAGGGTTAGGGTTAGGGTTAGGGTTAGGGTTAGGTTAGGGTTAGGGTTTAGGGTTAGGGTTAGGGTTAGGGTTAGGGTTAGGGTTAGGGTTAGGGTTAGGGTTAGGGTTAGGGTTAGGGTTAGGGTTAGGGTTAGGGTTAGGGTTAGGGTTAGGGTTAGGGTTAGGGTTAGGGTTAGGGTTAGGGTTAGGGTTAGGGTTAGGGTTAGGGTTAGGGTTAGGGTTAGGGTTAGGGTTAGGGTTAGGGTTAGGTTAGGGTTAGGGTTAGGGTTAGGGTTAGGGTTAGGGTTAGGGTTAGGGTTAGGGTTAGGGTTAGGGTTAGGGTTAGGGTTAGGGTTAGGGTTAGGGTTAGGGTTAGGGTTAGGGTTAGGGTTAGGGTTAGGGTTAGGGTTAGGGTTAGGGTTAGGGTTAGGGTTAGGGTTAGGGTTAGGGTTAGGGTTAGGGTTAGGGTTAGGGTTAGGGTTAGGGTTAGGGTTAGGTTAGGGTTAGGGTTAGGGTTAGGGTTAGGGTTAGGGTTAGGGTTAGGGTTAGGGTTAGGGTTAGGGTTAGGGTTAGGGTTAGGGTTAGGGTTAGGGTTAGGGTTAGGGTTAGGGTTAGGGTTAGGGTTAGGGTTAGGGTTAGGGTTAGGGTTAGGGTTAGGGTTAGGGTTAGGGTTAGGGTTAGGGTTAGGGTTAGGGTTAGGGTTAGGGTTAGGGTTAGGGTTAGGGTTAGGGTTAGGTTAGGGTTAGGGTTAGGGTTAGGGTTAGGGTTAGGGTTAGGGTTAGGGTTAGGGTTAGGGTTAGGGTTAGGGTTAGGGTTAGGGTTAGGGTTAGGGTTAGGGTTAGGGTTAGGGTTAGGGTTAGGTTAGGGTTAGGGTTAGGGTTAGGGTTAGGGTTAGGGTTAGGGTTAGGGTTAGGGTTAGGGTTAGGGTTAGGGTTAGGGTTAGGGTTAGGGTTAGGGTTAGGGTTAG
>NW_026912662.1:0-27852 GCF_963422355.1 Corticium candelabrum | reverse complement strand
TTGCACTGGGCCATGGCCATGCAAGAGGCAGCCATGCGAGCCAGAGCATCTACACTACGTGCTCGGTTTCTGTTATATTGACCACGTGTGATGTTGCTGACCCTCTTGCCATATGGTCTGCATATCGAAATGATATGAGTGATGACATACTGCATCAGTGTAGGAGGGAAGCTCGACAGCCTGACATGGACTATAGTGATGATATGTACAACGAGTGTCTCTTTCGACTACAGGAATTAGTACAGCAGATGAGTGGACAGAAACTTGAAGAGTACGGACTGCCGCCTGTAAACAGGGGACATGAAGACAGACTGACAGTTGACCTACTTAGAGAAAAATCTTATGACAGAGAAGCACTGCAACAATTTGTAGACGAAAATGAAACGAATTTGACGATTGACCAACGCAACATTGACCTTCGCATTACAGATATGGTGCACCATGGGCAAGGAGGGATTATTTTTATTGATGCTCCAGGTGGCACAGGTAAAACCTACCTGATTAACCTTTCCCTGGCACGCCTCAGATCAAGAGGATTTGTCGCCCTTGCTGTCGCCAGCAGTGGCATTGCGGCACAGCTACTATCAAATGGGAAGACAGCACATTCGACATTCAAGATACCGCTTAATCTCATGACCACAGACCTTCCTATGTGCAACCTCAAGCGAGGTTCATCAAAGGCTACACTCCTACAGGAATGTACCGTTATATTTTGGGACGAGGCAACCATGGCTAACAAACTAGCTTTTGAGGCTTTAGATTGCACATTACAAGACCTAAGGCAGTCCTCAAGACCATTTGGCGGTATCTTAGTTGTCCTGTCTGGGGACTTTCGTCAGACATTACCAGTCATTCGAGGAGGTACACGTGCCAATGAAATTGATGCCTGCATCAAGTCATCACATTTATGGCAACACGTAGAAACACATTCTTTGACAACTAACATGAGAGCTTATCTCTACGGTGACGCCAACGCTGCTGAGTTTGCAAGTCTCTTGCTGCGAGTTGGGAACGGTCATATACCGGTAGTTGAAGGACGTCATACCATCTTCATTCCAGAAGATCTTGGCACAGTTACCGACTCTCCTCAGACCTTGATAGAGCGAGTGTACCCAAACTTGCAACATCACTACCAAGACTTCGAATGGCTAATGCAACGAGCTATTCTCGCACCACACAATGTCTCCATTCGTGATATTAACTGGGAGATGCTTCAGCTGTTTCCTGGAGAGATAAAGATCTATAAATCAATTGATACGGTCAGAGATGATGATGCAGTACACTATCCCTCCTGGTATGCCTCCTCATAAACTGGCTCTAAAGGTGGGAATTCCTCTAATGGTTGTTCGAAATCTGGCTCCTGGGATTGCAAACGGCACACGTCTTATACTAAAGAGAAAGATGAACAACTGTCTGGAAGCAACTATTGCTACTGGACCGCATAAAGCCCAGGACGTGTATCTGCCAAAGATACCACTAATTCCCAGTGATACTGGACTACCATTTGAATTCAAACGACTTCAGTTTCCAGTTAAGGTCTGCTTTGCTATGACTATTAACAAGACACAAGGGCAGACCTTAGCTGTGGCAGGGCTAGATCTACACGAGCCATCCTTTAGCCATGGACAGCTTTATGTTGGCATTTCTAGAGTTGCCTCCAAACATGGACTAACGTTCTTGGCAAAAGAAGGAAAAACCAAAAACCTAGTGTACCAGGAAGTGCTGTCGACAAGATGATCATCTTTATATTCACTGCAGGCATTCATGGCCAACATCACCTATGATGCTGGCCAACAGCGACTGAACGAGGGTTAGCTTAGAAGAGGTTGACTGTTAATAGGAGTGTGCAAGCACTCCATGACATCTCAGACTGTGCCTTTGCATGGCTGTAAATTCAGCCCAACTGAACATTCAAGACACCGCTTTTAATCATGCACACATGGTCAATTAGATAAACATTAATGACTAACGACTAAACAGACAAAACACTACAATAATGCACTAAAAGGTAGGGAGACAATATGTATCACACAGCAACAAACAGGACAAAGTAAACCGTTTTGGCGGCTGCAGCAGCTGGTGATGCATCAATTTCTCAAAGAAACCTATGCTGAAGACATCAAGCAGGTACATAACGTTCAAATACCACCGGAGCGAGAGCTCCAGGTTGAGCATGTCTCAACCAATTTTTTGAGCCAGTATATGCCCTGACCTCCACGTGGTCTGGCTTGGGTTGCACTGACAAGGGCATAAGTTAGTGTAATTGGTTTGTGCTGTGATTGCAACTTTTTTTTGCACAGGGATGATAACCAACACTCTAGACCAGAGAGTTTGGAAATCTACAAAGATCTCTCTATACAAACTGTACGTGACTTGGCTACACCCCCTCTGCCTCTCCAACCATCAAACGCATTTTTAGATACTTTCTGCTGTAATCTCTACCTATAAAAGCGACCTGTCTGTCTGTTTGTGTGTTTTTCTGTACTGTCTGTCTGTCATTAATAGCAAACAGTGTCTGCAAATCAATAATTTGTGTGATTAAACTATTACCCGGGTGTTGTCCCCCGGGTGTTGTCCCCCGGGCGAAGCCGGGCATTGGAGCTTGTACTTGATATTACAGTAGCTGAATGTGCACTAGCGTCGTTTGAAGTAGATTGTGTTGTAGCTAGAATGGATTCCATTGAACGAGCGTTGCGCGTCATAGTAGCAGCTTTGGTTGTACTACCTTGCGTCGTAATAGCTAACGTTTCTGTTGTGAACATTGGAAAGGTAGATGATGGTTGAGAAATACCTTCATTAAACAGAAAATCTAGCAATTACTACATAAATTAATTATAAATGAGTTGATAGTTAATTAGCAATAAATTTTGTTAGCTAGAAATATGTTTAGTTAACTATGCTGGCATGCACTGCAATTGTTCTGAGTCTTGCTTTGTCAATTAACGTTACTCTTAGAATTAGAATATCAAAATTGACAAGGTACCAGGTAGTTATTTGCTTCAGCTCTAGTGATATGAAAGTTGTTTGTTTAATTTAAACAGTATCTCCTGTAACACATGAAATGTTCTTGGCATTTTTTGAAACTGTGCAGATTGTTATGTACGAGAGAGGATCTTCAGCTGTGTGCATGATCATATCTGCTACATTTATGGTTAATCTGTGTAGTCAACCATAACCACCCAGGTAAGTTCAATTACCAGTAAGGGTTTGTTGTGAGTTCATGTCTTCAGGGGTGGATCCAGAGGGGCTTAAGCGGGGGGAGTTGTACAAAACTTGTAGTCTATTTTAATTAATATTAGACACTCTGTAGTTTGGTTATCAGAGCTTACTGAGAGCTGTCTTTATTCTATTACATCACAATTATATTACTTTTGTGCCCAACCACCTAGATTTTGTCCTATTCATCACAGTCAACGCTGAATCATCAAAGTCACCTTCAACTTGCAATAGAATGTTTGGCAGCTGAGGCTTTCGTTTGGCGAATTGACTGATGATGTCAACCACACTTAATTTTGAGTCTCTGTGAACATATACTATAGAGTGATGAAAGTCATTCTTTCTTGTGACATTGTGGATCCGACATAAGTTTTAACCGGTGAAGCACCCTTATGTTTTGTTCGCACTCACTGTCTTGCAGCTAGTAACAGGCCAAGCCGCACAAATTTTCAAAATAGTATGTAATTACTAAAGAATGCTTCTTCACACTTCTTGAGTGCCTTAGAAATAGTTGTTGGCTTTTCTTTGTTGTTATCAATGCACAACATGTTCCATTGATGCAATTCAGCTTGAAAGAAGCTTTATTTGGCAAATTGCAAAAGTTTATGTAAAGTTTTGTTCACGTTGGAGAGATGTCATGGTAGTTGGAACAAGTTTTAGCCCTTCAACTGCCCGATTCTGCAGTTCTTTATACCCGGTCAACATTTTTGTCAACAAATGGTCTAAAAGGGTATAGTCAATTTCCATTGATACTATTCCTCAGGTTCAGCAGCTGGTGTATTGTTTCTAGTTGTTTGACGTCCACATGTTCTTGGAGAACGGATATCGACTGAAAGCTGACTACAAATTCTTCAGCTTCTTTGTCGTGTGTAGTTTCGACATCTTTGCGACATCCTTTTAGGGTTTCTGTAATTAAAACACTTTCCATAGCTTTGCTAACTCTAAATATGTAGATGAAGAGTCGCTTTGTATATTTATTAAAAGCATACAAAATTAACACTTATAACATATTGGCTTGCTTCTTCAAGTTAGTTTATTAAAGAATTGTTAATCTCTTAGAGTCTATACTACCAGGGGGCACGTGCCCCCAATGTCCCATCCTGGATCTGCCCCTGAACTTACAGGCACACATTCAACATGGAGCACTGGATGCATGTGCTTCTCCTGCAAGCCTCATCTTTATTTCGTTCTCAGGCTTGTCTTGCAAGCACTTGCTCGCAGAACCTAGCAGTCTCTTTTAGTTTGCATATGGACAGTATTCTCTCTAGGATTGAGTAGGTTTGCTTTGCTTTGTCAAAAAACTGAATGTTTTGTTTGGCAGAATGTATTTACTTCTATGTGTGCCTTTTCAGTGTACGACAAATCGTTTCATCTCTAGGTTGTCCCCAGGCAACCATGCATTTAAGTTTTTAGTTGCCCAGTCATTACTCTGGTTGCCCATTAACTAAATCCATGACCGCTATTGCTATGGGCTATAGTTGATTTATGAAATGTATCTATTTACAGACAGGCAAACTACAGCTAACAAACAAACAGACCAGAGGACAGTGCACGTAAATCTTTTGCATTTTATCACATGTATTAACATTGATGTACGTATTAGCTTTAATGTATAAAAACTCATTGACAGACAAATAGGCAGACAGACAGACAGACAACTGAGTGTAGATAAGACGAGTTCAAAAATTACTGGACGACTCGATTCTCAATTGCGATGTAGCAATGCAATGCAAGAGTGTTACTGCTAATGATGAGCAGAGCTAGTCCAGTGTAGTGGTGACTCAGTTGTTGCCAATAGTAACTCTGTTAGCTTATTGTCAACTGATGACTCTTAGTCGTAATTAGGGACCTCTTAGGTCCAATTTGTCTTAGTAGAACTTGCTGATTTTTAGCGTATTATAGACTGTAATAATGTTTTGTATAAGAAATATATGTATTGACAGACAGACAGACAGACAGACAGACAGACAGACAGAATTCTGTTGTCATCATCTCTTGGTCTTCTTTGGATTCTGATGTTATCATTTCTTTTGACTTGCTTTTCTTGTACTTAGCCGTAGAGTCTAGCCTTTTGTTTGTAGTTTGCAAGTTTTAGCTTTTTAATTCTACTTGCTATGTATTTGCATAATCTGTTGTTGTAGTTGTGAGACTGTTACTTTAGTTTCACATGTATTAGCTTTGATGTATAAAAATATATGAAGACAGACAGACAGACAGACAAACAGACAACCTGTGATACACAGACAGGCAAATGATTTGCAGGGCCATCAGAAGGGTACAGATAAACAGCAGTACTGTACTATCAACCACAAAGGACTCTGAAACATAGCTGAAATTTTGGCCCATCATGATTTAGAATTTGCAGAGATTGTCTTAATTAATTAAGTTAAAAAGAATGCAGTAACCCGGATCTTTGGTTGCTTGTCTACAATTGTTTCACTTTTGGTTACAATACAAGCATAAATGGGCAAAGTAGCACAACCTGACACTACACCTCATGCCCAATCTGGCACTTAATTAATTAGGAAAGGACCCACAGATATTTGATCTGTCATCTAACATGACACCTAAATGCTCAAGTAGGTCTGCAAAACGGACTTATCTACAATTAAGTTTACTAACCAAGGTCCCTTTACTTTAAAGTACAAGGTCCTTTTACTTTAAAGTACACCTCTAGTAGTCAAGCTGGTAGGTAGGGTAGCCTTTAGTTGTCCCGGGGCAATCATAGTTTGCCCTGCCGTTTCAGTTGCTCGGACATATTTCTTGGTTGTTCTGGGGAACCCGGGCAAACGATTTGTCCTACACTGCTTTGAAACAGATCATGGCAGTTGTTGGACACGTTTGTATATCATGCAATTGAGTTAAAGGATGACAACATTGTTGGTCATGTTGAATTCACTTTGTACACAGCCTTTCTAAAATACTAATGGTGTGATGAAGCATGATTGTGAGATGCTGCCTGTTTTTTTGAGATGCTGCCTGATTGTGAGATCTGGTATCAGTCCTTGGTAAGTGTCAGGTTGTTGCTGTAGTTTGTCCATTTGTCGTTTTCTTAACTGCAAATTAGAAACTGTAGCAGACAAAAGGATAAAGAATGGAAGAAACTCAAAGGAAAGCAGACTGGACTGATCATACTTGTACTTACCTACATTGTGTAATATTCCATCATTAATTTACTTTTTCACGTTTACCATTAGATATAGGGTATACACATTACAGTCTTGAAAATTTTTGTCTAAATTTAAACATTCTTATTGGCTGCAGGCAAAATCAACTTTTTCATCTCTTTGTCTTTTTCTCTCTAAGATCTTTTTCTTCCATGTACTGTAGTTGATTTAACTAAGTCTTTTGTGCTTGTGCAGTGTTGTCTGACTACTCCTTTTTTTTTATTTCCAGATGTTTGGAACCACCACTGCGAGTAGAATGTATGATATCTAGAGACGTTTGTTACAAAATCTACTCACGTGGCAGCGTCCAGCGTCTTGCGCGTGCTTAGTGTAGACAGTGTACACCGTAGGAACGAGACTGAGCTTAGGAACGAGACTGAGCCTAGGAACCAGACTGATCTGGTTTGACCACGAAAAGTACTGAAGACGCGTTTACTTTTATCAATTACACAACAATGGTCTACATGCATCAGATCTAGAGACTTCACCTCCGTGTACACTTTCATGAGAAATGAGTTGCAATATTAACTAATGGCTAGAGAGTAAAGTTAAAATAAGAGGGCTTTGAGTCAGAGAGCTGCACTAAAATTTAGAATGGTAGATAAATCGATATCGCTAAGCTTTTTTAGTTTCTGGCACAAGGTCATAGCCTAGAGCTAGACTTTAGTTTTACGCTATAGCTCTGATGCTGCTAGGTACAGTAACACTGCTAACCTTTTAATTAGAAAGTCGTTGTTAATTAAGAAAGCTGTGCCAAAAGATTGGTTGCAACTGCTGTTTCCTGGACTAGATCGATGTGTAAATTTGCACTGATGTAACCGAGCATGTGAGGGAAAGTCAAAGTAGGCCATGACGTGTGTTGTAACCGCGCGTGCACAAATATGTCTACTGCCTGAAAAGGAAGTCCGTAATGTCAAATCTACAAATAGTACTGTAGCTATTTGTTGTTTAGGTCACGTGCAGTAGGTGGGACTGGGAAGTTTGTACTTTGCGCGTGCTCACTGACTTGATGCCATATCATCGAGGGTTCGGTCTTGTAGCCTATAACGTATACCTATAAGTGTCAACAACGCAATGACTGATACCATCAACTTAATTAAGTAACTAAACTTAAATTAATTAACTTAATTAATTAAAACCAATGCTAGCTCTAAACATACATTACCTCAATAATACTGTAGCTGTGTGACAACCAGCAGAGTTATGAATATGTCGTCGCCATCCATCTACAATGATTCCATGCATTAGTAATTATTATGTGGTTTGCATTAAATGATCTGATTTGTAATGAGTATTGAAGTGTCCATAGATTATTTCATGCACGTGTTTATACCAACTAGATAATGCTTAATTAATAAATATTGTGTACACACACATATCGTATGCTGTCATTTTAATTGTATAGTGTCTAACTGTTAATTAATAAATCTTTTGTAGGAGTAGTTGTGAAATAGAATTAAATTGCCTGAGTACTTTGCACTGTTCTAATTGTATTGGTAATTAATTAATTGCATATTATTTAATTGAACACAGGAAATAAATTTGCAATAAATAGTACACAATTTGATGTATGCAGTGCACGCCACAATGTAAATATTGACGCACAATTTTAATCCAGTTAATTAATAATGTGCGTAGCAGATGCGTGCACCCAAAAAATATTTCAAGAAAACTGCAATTTTTTTATTTAACTGCGAAACGTAGTAATTAAAAATCACTTTACCTGCCGTCCAATTTATTTGAAGTCGATTTGTGCCGAGAGAGCAACGTTCAGCGGACGACACTCAAAACTGAGGCCCCCTTTCAATAAACGGTGCAGGTTACTGCTCGAAAGATGCGCAAATAGACAGCAGTTCGTCTAAGTCAAAAACGCGGTTGTAACATGTCCGTTCACTACCCAGAATCAATTGGCGCGCCGATAGCCTCGTACACCAAAGCGCATTCGCTGCAGCGGCTACGCCACTGTGATGTAACCGAGCATGTGAGGGAAAGTCAAAGTAGGCCATGACGTGTGTTGTAACCGCGCGTGCACAAATATGTCTACTGCCTGAAAAGGAAGTCCGTAATGTCAAATCTACAAATAGTAGCTATTTGTTGTTTAGGTCACGTGCAGTAGGTGGGACTGGGAAGTTTGTACTTTGCGCGTGCTCACTGACTTGATGCCATATCATCGAGGGTTCTGTCTTGTAGCCGGTTGTCACAATGTCGCGTGAACTTCCTCTGCGCCGGGTATGTCCAGCAACGCGTACGCTTTTTGTCTAATAATTATCGTATGTTTCTAGAGCAAAACGCTGACTGCTCTGAGAGCAACCCAGGGAGACCAGACAACTCGTCTTCAAATAAAGAATCAGCTGGAGCTTGACCTTCTAGACGAAATTCGGTAAACGTCTGTGAACTTCCTTTCTGCGACATTTTGCGGAATGTGACCTTGACTATGGAATGCTTATCGTATCGTGCAGGAATTTCGCAAAGCAACGCTCGAACATCGAGAAGGAGTATGCTCAGGTAAGCCGTGCGGTCGGATAGTTATGTTGTATGCCAACATGGTGCCCATGTGTTGACGTAAAGACGGCAGAGGCCGAAGAGAGGCGACTGATTGTCTGTGGTGTAGTCGTATGTCGGGTTTCTCGGAAACTTATTTGTCGTACGGTGTTACAGTACTGGGGGAAGCTGGGGCGCTCGCTGACTTCATTGCAGTGCGTGAGAACAAGGTGTCAGGCATCCTATGCTGGCAGTCACTTGGCTGGCTGTCTCCCCGCCTTCCAATCGGACTGCCTTGGATGGTGGCGATCATTGCCTAAACGTGGTCTAATTACCTAACTACGTAGAAGGGTATTTTCAGAGTTTCTTTTGTGGAGACAACGACAACATGCTATTCTGTGTTGAAGCTTGGAAAGTGTAGCATACTGTTTTGTTTTAGAGCATGTTGAGGCTGACGTCCCAATTTCTGCAGAAGAGAGAGGTCAACTCACTGTCTCCTGCAGAAGAACACAATGGCAATAGGTGATTATATCTTCTCTTGTGCTCTGTAGGTATTGGTACTACACAGTAGCATACATGCAAGTTTGCAATTCACTGTTATCTTTATCTTTTTTTCCAATTTTTGGTAATCTAAATTTAGCTTTAGTTGTAGAGGTTTTCTGGTTTGATGCGTGTATTTGCCACAGGTTAGCTTCCTGCTTACTCTGTTTTCCCAATGACACGCTACATTTATTTAATAGAACTCCCTGTAAAACCATTGCGAAGCCTTCTTAGTGGCTAGTGATGACCTGCCAGTGGAGACAGTGTAATTTTATGTAGATCTGTATCTGAGGTTTGGAGATCATTTTTGGAAGAGACCGATGCCATGTGTAAAACTAAGATGTCTATTGCTGAGCGGTTGGCAACAGAGGTTGCTGAACCTGTCAAGTCTGAGAGGCAGAATAAGAGTCAGCAATTCAAGAAGGTTCTTCAAGTGTGGCAAAGTATTGTGTTGTACACAAAATTGTAGGAGGTTGAACTGTGATTGTAGTGCCATGATCTTTCAAGCAGAATGCATGCAGAACTACAGCAGTCACTACGAGATGTATCTAAGGTTAGATGATCAGATGTTTTGCTGCTTGCATGTACTATTAGTGGGTGTGTATATGTATGTAGAAATGTATGGTCTGGTAATCTTATGTTTGTATTTGAATAAGTTTGCCCTTGGAATGAATAGCGCAACCTTTGATGTCATATGAGACAAATAGAATATCAATGTCATTATCCATTATGTCATTAGATGTTAAGATATACTAATGGATTACAGTCTGTAGTATTCCACTAGCTAGTCTATTCTGCTAGACAATGTAGTATCTGTAGGGAGTTTGTTTCTTCATAGGCATCCTTGCTTTAATGTGCTATTTATGAAGCTTTGCTTGTTTTGTAAATGGTTTGTTGAGGTGGTAATGAGACTTAGAGCTGGACTTGTTGAGCTTCCTCATTCTTTGATAGACCTTGATCTACTAATAATAGCAGTGACCTATAATATTACAGTCACTAAGGTATCACTAAGGTATGTATTTAGGTATCATGCTACTCTGTGTTTAGTGGTGTTTGTGTATTGAATACAATATGTGTACATAGCTCTGCACACTTATATTTCGGTGTTGTTGTAGGCTAAGAAAACATACAGAGAGTTGGAGAGCATTGCATCAGCTGCTAGAAAAAACTATTCCGAAGCACAAGATCGGTATGTGTATAGTTTCTGTTTTGGTTAAGCATGTTCATGATGTTATGGGAATTAGGCCACACCCGAAAAAATTGTCAGCTTGGGGTAACCCGCCCGCCCCTGTTTGCAGGGTCGCTGGTAATTTTTGCACATGCACATACCAAGAAATAAAATGTTCTCTGTTGCTTTGTGCGTATCCGTGTCCGAGGGAGCATGCGTTTTGAGAGATGGCAAGATTCTTCATGTTTCTGGGAACTGTAGATTTCGTGAGGTATTGCAGGAGCTTGGATTAGGTGATCTGGTGGACGATGTACATAGTGTGCGAACTACGACCACAGACACTTCCTCCAAACAAGACGCAGAGTTAGATGATGAGGTGCAGTTCCATGCCGAGTTTAAGCGTCGATACCTGTCAAACGTTGATAGTAAAACCATATCATAGATATCAAAAAACAATAATAATAAAAACAAAAAATCCTCCCGCCTGTCTTTTTCCGCTGCATGTTACCCCAATCAGACAACTTTTTTGGTGCGGCCTTATATTTTATTTTATTTTATTTGGGAGAGATGTATATGTGTCTTTGTCATGGCTAGTATGGTTGTACATTGGACATTGTCACAATTGAGCGGTTTGCCATCAGAAATGACTCGAGAAACCTTGCTAACAGACAGTTAGCTTAGCCTGTGTGTACAGTACTGAATTTAGTTCTACAGTCAATGAAGTTAATAGGCTCACGTATCTGTAGACTTTACCATTGTGTCACACTCAAAGCAGAGGGTTCCAGATGGTACCCTCATCCAGGAACCCGGGGATTCCCTTACCATAGATTAGGCGCTGATGGCGTCATTTCAGTCAAGCCGGGCTAAGTTTAATGAACACCAAGTTGGTTTAGAATGACACATAGGCAAAAGTCACTCACTGACTCAGTAATATCTATCTACACACCTGTAACTGTAACTACGCAACTGTGTGTGCATTGATTTTCACGCCCTACAACATCCCAAATCCTGTATGAACTCCTGCGAAGCAACTAGCCCTGGAGGTGTGTATTACTGGCATAGCAACCTGATATCAGGAGTACCAGCCTTTCCTGAATTCGAAGCACGAGTTTTAGGAATAGTACTCAAGCACACTATATAAGGATATAACAATATAGCCTTACTGAATTACACATGGTCCAACCACTGCAAGTGAATTTGACGTTTTTGTGATAGTTCGTGATAGTATGTACATGTGAGAGTTTGTTATTTATGAAATGTACCTGGAAACAAGCAAACAATGATCATGTTTGAATTTGTTACAGGAGGAATAGAAAGACAATGCGTTTCTACCAGTCAAAATCTCAACTGGAAAAGAAGTTTGCCCAAGCAGAATCAAAGCTGCAACTGTGTGAAAAGCGTTCCGTGGTAGCTCGTAACGAGTACATTTTGTCCCTCTCTGCTCTCAATGCACATCAGGAGAGATATTATGTTACTGATATACCAAGTCTGATGCAGGTTAGGACTTCCTTACCAGTAGGATGTTTGTATCATATTACCTCATATGTATGGCATGCTGTTTCATGGCTGAGTTTAGCAGATTGATGTTATAATAGATTCTACATTGGGAATAAGGGACTGTTTGTAAATTTATACATTTACCAAGAAATGGACATACCCGTTTCCACCCCAGACGCTACCCGTTACTCCAAAATGGGCATTAAATGTTAACTATTCAAACCAAATTGAAAGTACCTATTGCAAATTGGTACAACAACTTTGGATGAACTTGTTGAGCAGCACTGCAAGTATTGTGCACACTTAGATACACTGATAGACATTCATAGAATGGAGAAACTATGCTTAATATGCAACAACTGCACACTGTGATTTATGCCTGAATATGACGCGGCTACATGAAGGTGTGACATATCACAACTTGGGCTTTTACCTGTTTAATTAATAATAATAATAATAATAATAATAATAATAATAATAATAATCTGTGATCTGACGAATGGTCCGTTGACGATGACGTTCAGTGTTTTCCTGGTGGTCATTTAAATCCACTAGGCATGCTGTCCCGATGTTCGCGGTCATTGTAATGCCTGCAATCTACATCGAATTGGGTAGTCATTGGTCGCCGTGTAGACTACACAGAAACATGTATCCCGCTGGGCTCACCTGCCGGGTTGGTGGGTGCCCAGATGGGGGTAAAGACCCCGCTTGCCCATTATGGAGGGGTATAGCGACACATAATAATGATGACAATAAATTATGAAAATTTGTCTGTCTCTCTCTTGTGTTTCTCTAGCTTTATCCATGAGACTATGACTCGTTTCAGTTGTTGGGGAGTTTCTGTGGTCTGGCAAACGGTTCGTTGACAATGACATTCAGTGCTTCCCTGGTGGTCATTGATATCCACTAGGCGTGCTGTCCCGATGTTCGCGGTCACTGTAATGCCTGCAATCTATATCGAATTGGCTAGTCATTGATCGCCGTGTGGACTACACAGAACATGTACCCTGCTGGGCTCACCTGCCGGGTTGGTGGGCGCCCAGATGGGGGTAAAGACCCCACTTGCCCATTATGGAGGGGCATAGCGACACATAATAATTCTGGGGTCTACGTGGAGCCTTCGTAAAGTCATGTTTTCTTTCTAGACAGCCATGATGGTTTAAGGACTTCTGAAGCAGTATTTGCTTCCGGTACTTGTAATAGACTTTACAAACCAGACTGATCTGGTTGAGCACGACAATAATAATAATAATAGTAGTGGTTAGTGACAATGGTTATCACTCCATGGTTTGGGGGTTCGAACCCCAGTGACGACAGTAAATTTTGAAACTTGTCTGTCTTTCTCATGTTTCTCTAGCTTTGTCCATGAGACGATGACTCGTTTCTGTCGTTGGGGAGTTTCTGTGGTCTGGCGAACAGTCCGTTGACGATGATGTTCAGTGCTTTCCTGGTGGTCGTTGATATCCACCAGGCATGCTGTATCGAGTTTGCCGTCACCGTAATGCCTGCAATCTACATCGAATTGGCTAGTCATTGATTGCTGGGTGGACTACACAGAAACATGTACCCTGGTGGGCTCACCTGCCGGGTTGGTTGCCGTCCAGATGGCCCCACTTGCCCATCATGGAGGGGCATAGCAACACATAAGAATAATAATAATAAGTCATGTCTTCTTTCTAGACAGCCGTGATGGTCTAAGTACTTCTGAAGCAGGGTTGCTTCCGGTACTTGTAATAGACTTTGCAAACCAGGCTGATCTGGTTGAGCACGACATAGTTATAATAATATAGCAAACAGTAAAGACTTTTAATAGTTCATTCTAGGGTTAGTTAAGGCATCCAAGGATTTGTAGTTTTCTTTCTCAAGCTTTCTGAGCTGAATCAAACATCGCTTTACATGTTGGAATCTCTTAAGCCCTTTGAGGGCAGCAAGCATTAGTGAACCTCTGTTGTTTCCACAAAGACCACAATGAGAACTCACCTTGAACTGCACAGTTTTACTAGTCTGCAGGAGCACAAGGACAACATCACACCACATCATAGCAGTCTGATGACCAGTTAGTGACTTGGCAACGGTAGCTTCTTAGCCTTCTACTTTAAAAGCTTTTGTAGCTGACCTGGCTATAACCCAAGTAGAGTTTTCTGCTTCTTTCTTGGTGGGGAAGCCATATGCATGGGGGCGCCTGCATTGGTTGATTTTGCTAGTGCACTTTAGCCATTTGTAAGTACATAGTAGGTAGTGTGCACCAAGGCTGCATGTATGTCTACTTGTTTCAGTTTCCATAATCCATTGTTTCAACATCATATTCAAACAATGGCATATGGCACAATGTGTGTTTTCGACATTGTCCATTTATTATGAAATGTACCTTTTTTAGTACAGACATCTCTACAACCAATGAGCGTGGCTCATTTCTTGGTAAGTGTATTAATTTATGAATGGTCCCTAACAGCCTGCCATTATCTTGAGTTAGGTTGTGCAGTCAGATACCAACAGGTTGCGACTTGAGGAATTATGTAGCTAAAATTAGAGTAGTTCTATGTGTTTATGTACTATGTTAGAAACAGTCTAAAGGTGGAGTCTTTTTAAATGATAGCTGCTAGCTTTATGTCAACAGGATTGATATGACTTGCATATTTGTGTTGCTTTACTTGCACCTGTGGTTTGGTCAAATCTGCTTGATCGTTTGAACTTCTCCACATTGCTACGTATGTGCTCTTCTTTATTGGTTGTCTTGTTGGAGCGTATTACCGCTTTTCAGACGATAACAATATATTTGGGTACCTCAGCTGACAATGGTATCTCTGCCATTTAATCACGTGCTTGTTCATTGAATTTGTAGAGTTGTCAATTTGGCATTTCTGCTAGACCTCAGCTATAATGGCATGCCCTTAACGTAAATGTGAGGTATTACTATATGTGTAAGTAATGCGTTGTTGTTGTAGACAATGGATGCTGATTTGTTTGGAAAATTACGAGAATGGTTTAGTCTAATGGCAGACATGGAAGTAAAAGCATCATGTTCATCTTTGGAAAGCTACCAAAGATTGCACAGTCAAGCTGGAATGGTGAGTTGTCTCTATTGCACTGTCATATGCCTCTGTGATAGAGAAAAGGAACGTGCATGTATGTGTTCTTGTTTTTGTAATCAGTAGATTATAGGAGCCGGGTAGGTAATGTCAGGGTTTCTCGCAGAGCCATCCAATCATCTCAAAGTCAACTATGGAGAATGTTAGTCGGCTGTCAAAATTGCTGCTGACCCACTTTCCTACCAGTATAGTTTTGTCTATACTTGTTTCTGTATTACATTTGGCAACTAGGGCAATTGACGCATGCGTGTATATAATAGCTCGAATTGATGACTCCCGCTTTGTTCCGTAAGTTGAGAAGAATAGATTTTGATCTATGTCATTCCAAGCGATCATACCCCATAGCAGAGTACACAGACAGCGAACAGGAACCACACAAAGCCATTGCAAACAAGCGTAGCTATGAAGCCAAGTTGTGTAATTGATCAGTAGGCACCAAATCGTGATTGGTTGAAGAAGGAAGTCCATGGCAATGGTAAAATGGTAATGTTCTGCTCATACATTTACTGTCGAAGTTACGGCCACGTACCGGGTAGTAAAACAAAAGTCACCATCTCTTGATGGTACTGCACATTGAAGCTGGGAGCCAAGGAGGTGTAGAAGATCACGAGAAGTCAGCTTTCCACAAGTCCAGTAAAGTACGCTCCTGTTCAGAATGGTGGTAACCCGCAGGGAATGACACATTGCATTACATCATTACCTCATTATTCGTAATACTATTGCATTACGTTAGATATTAGAAAAAAGTTGTGTTGATATGAATTAATTAATACAATACTGAGGTTGGTGGTAGAGATGTCTGTGGGAAATCCTGTAATGTGATAAGACACTGACACATTAATGACTGGAGAATGGTGGTAATGATATACTTTGTGCATGAGTTATTTTGTGAGGTGCATGTACTAAGTTTATATTGCACCTAAGTGTATGTAGCAGTTAAGTTACTTTAGGCATGTTTAGAGGTGCAGGGTCACGGTCGGACATGCGCACTTGAGCCGATCTTAAGTGAGGTAGCTTTTGCATTGTAGCTATTGTACGTAACATATGTTCAAGTGTTGTGGCAAGAAAATAAGTTTTGATCGCCAGTAAGCTTTTCCAATGCTCTTTGCGCATGCAGGCCACTAGACGAAACTACTGCAAAACTGGCTATTTAGCTGTCGATTGATGGGCATCGCAGCAGTGTAAGCTTTAACGATACAAATTTTTGGTGCTCACTGTGAACTGAGTGCGTTCGGTTATTCTGAGAGAAAGACGCGACTACGGCAAATGCCACATACGGGAATGTGACATGTGCGTTCTGGTCACGTGCAGAGCGTAAGGAACTCCAATCTGGCTCGAAATACGAGGGTGCTTATCGAAATTTACTGAAACTGCAGTGTAGAAACTTCAGTTTGAGGTTTTAGAAGAAAAATTCAGAGAACTACATCTAAAAAGCTTAGAATTTAGTCACCAGAGTCACGGTCTAATGCAACGTCATACTGCAATGTTTTGATTGTTCCAATTCAGGCTATGGAGAGACTTCAGTCAGCTTTGCCTTCAGTGCAAATTAGAGCGTCTTAAGTCCTCGCGGTTACTGAGTGTTTGAAAAAGTACACCCTTTTCAATGCGCATGTCCAAGCATGACCCTGCACCTTAAGTTAAAGGTGCACACTCATGGTTACACGTGTGCACCTGAGCCAATCAAGTTGCTCTTGTGTCATACTTATGACAAATTACATATGTTCACGTCCTCTGGCAAGTAAATCAATTTCAATTGCCAGTGAGCCCTTCCTAGTGCTGTTCATAAGTTGTGCATGCATAAGGGTCAATAGACAGAACTATTGCAAAGCTGGGTATTCAGGTGTCGATTAATGGGCATGGCAGCAGTGAAAGCTTTAGATAATGCAATAAAATTTTGGTGCTCACTGTGAACTAAGTGCACTTGCTTACTCAGAGGAAGACTAATTACCCTACCCATCTAAGACACAGACAAAATTGCTGAGATAATTAATTAAACAACAGGTACACATAGTGGGACACTTACATGTGAAGAAGGGCAAAGTGCTTTCCGAAGAGAAGTGAAATCTGTGTAGCTATGTTGCTTTGGTAAGCGAGGTCAGGGCATGCTCACATTAGTTTAATTTAATCACAAAGTGTTTGGATTGCACATGCTTAGTGCAGCAAGCTTAGGAAAGAGACCACATTACATATTACGCCACAGTACCTATATGCATATGTGGATATCAAAACTGGATAGTCAGTGACCAACAAAGAAGATTCTTTTCATGGTGTGACTGCAAATCATGACATTTTGAGGACCTCACATCCGTATGAATGCACTAAATTTTGTGTATTTCTTGGTGATTGCTGCTGTATTATGTACTTGGGAACCAGTGCTACAGTTTTTAGATTGCCACAACCATTCCTCACTACTGGGAGAAAGGACGGGGCTAGCTCCTTGCTGGCTGCTAAATTATTTCTTTAGTGGAGCAAAAACTGAACTTTGAGGGCTGACATACAGGCTGTGCGAGCGGCATCATTACATTTAACTTAATTGATATCATTAGTGCCTCACAATTACATTGAGAGCAATCTATGCCCCATATACAATTTCTTGCACTGAAATACTTTATTGTTGGCCAGCAATTTTTAATATGTTGTGTTATCAAACTTTAGTAGCTCTTGTTTACTTGAACTAGGTACTACTTCTATTTACCTAAAATAGTCGGTACCTTTAAACTGGAACTTAAAGGCACACTCCAGAGAACTGCACAGCGTCTAGTGCGCAGCATATTTCGCTACCGAAATAGCGAGGTCCGGTGATCGAGGGCGTTTGCGAAAGTGTTCCTGCGTAGGGATGAGTGCCGTGTAAACTGTTAGAACACAATCGACGACAGCGTCCATTGCCTTCAACACCAAAGAATCTCACAAAACCCCGATTTCCTCGAATGTTGTCAGACGGAAATAAATCGCACGAAAAGGTCAGTCTCTAGATGGTCTGAAAGTAGCATGACGGTTTCCACTGTGTTTGGAGTGACAGAAACAGCACAGACCTTTTCCGGAACGTGATTGCGTCAGTAAGGCTCATGTGATCTGATTGCGTGCCAAAAACACTTCTCTTGGTGTACAAAATTCTTGAAAGCCCCCCCCCCCGTCAGTTTTTAAGTTATGAAACAGTCTTAATTAACGTACATCTGTCGGGTTTGCTCTGAGATAGCGCCCAGATACCCAACTTGGTTAGTATGGATTTCCCATTAGCAAGCGAAGACAGGAGCCAGTAGCGTACTACGCTGCACACTAGACACTGCACAATTCTTCGGAGTGCTCCTTTAACAGAGTGTGTAGCCAAGTGGACACTGTCACTGTTTTGTCTTTGTAATTTTGACATACTGCAATTTTACGTGGTGCTGATTAATTGATGCTGTTATTGACATTTAATTCTGCCTGGTTGTGTGTGTGTGTGTGTGTGTGTGTGTGTGTGTCTGTGTCTGTGTCTGTGTCTGTGTCTGTGTGTGTGTGTGTGTGTGCAGGGATCTAGTAAATTTGAGAATATTACCCTGCTCTGCATTTTGTTTAGATTAGTCGAGAATTTGAACTGAAGTCATTTTTACGTGCTAATCTACAGCGGGTGGAATTTAACAGATTTGCATTTGAGCCACACAAGGACGATACTGTAAATCAGTTGGTGCAGGAATATGAAGCTGATGTGATACTGAACAAAGAGGCAAGGAAATGTGCCACAAAAATTACGAAAGAAATTCGTACCATTCGTGAGAAGACCAAAGCATTGCGAGGCTTGCAGACTGTGTCCACTGCTTACACAACGGTACTTGAATATACTCATCTCATATGTTAGCTGCACATGTGGTTTGGTTACAGACTCCTGAGTTTGGCAGTGCTGATGCTCAAGTCGACGTTGATCAACAAATAGATGATATTCAAAATGCAATTCGTAAGGCTGAGGTATGTGACACACACACCGTAATTGAACACATTGGTCATTGCTCGGTCATCTGTGGTTTTGATGTTTGTTGGTATTGCAGATTCAGAAATTGAAAGCAGAAGCTAGATTAGTAGTTTTGAGAGATGCTGGAGGTTGGTGGCAAGGCTTGTAGCTTCACTTAATTGTTAAGGTGTTAATTTGAGTTATTTCATCTAGTGGATGTCGATCAGTGGAAGAAGTCAGCCGGTGTTTCAGACTCTCGAGAGAATCTTCTCAATGTTGGTCTGTAATTATCAATCAAGAGTGTAATAGTGAATGGTTAGTTGTAGATGTATGTATGCTTATGCAGGGGACAGTAACATGTCTGGAAGTCTTTTGTCTCTTGAGACGACAAGCGAAGCACCAAATGGAAGTGTCGACTTTGAAAGTTCTCCAGAAGGATCATTTGGCGAAAATCAATTTACTGGCTTAGATGACGATGATGACGATCAAAGTTCAAATCGCCATTTTGACATGCCACGCAAGGGTATCGTCTTGTATGACTACAAAGCAACTAAGGAGGATGAGCTGTCAATTCATGAAGGAGAGGAAGTGTCGGTTCTTTGGTATGATGGGTTCGGATGGTGTAAGGTGTGTGTATTGGTTCCTTACGTTATTGTTGTCAGATATGGCTATGCTGTATGCATGTTGTCGTGTAGGGTTGTAATTCATTAGGAATCGAAGGGTTCTTTCCTGAATCCTACGTCGAAGTTTCCGAGGAGTCGCCACCTCAAGATTTGACATTTCAGTCTCAAAATGATGCCGACACTACGCTAACTGATGAAAGAGTTCAAGGTAATGTCATATGCTTGTGTTTGTGGTGTAGAGTTTATTTGCTGTCTAACTCATTCATTTCTTGTCGTTTAGACAATATTCGAGTGCTGAGAGCTCTCTACTCTTACAGGGCAAGCGGCAATGATGAACTTTCTTTTCCTGAGGGAGCAATCATCAAGTTACTACGCAAAGATGACAACGGTGTTGATGATGGGTTTTGGGAAGGCGAATATGAAGGTCGTGTTGGAGTCTTTCCATCTATTCTTGTGGAGCAGGTAGACAGTGTGAGCAGTTTGGACTCGGGTAGTGCTTTCTCACCTCCTGGGGACTACGTACTGCCACCAATGAGCGATTTGGTTTCTGGGTCACCAATCTTGCAGTCTCCTTTATCTGCACGCGAGTCACACGAGTCTAGTAGTTTTGATTGGCGTTCGAAAGCGCCTCCTACTCCTCAGATATCTGTCAGTCGACCAGCCGAAGGTTCATTTTCTGGGAGTCGTCGTCCACTGTCGTACCAAGGAAGGGCAAAGTCTTTGCCACAGTCTTCATTCCATTCACAAACACCGAGTCGTCGAGGCACTGTTTCACATCAATCTTCTACCCAATCAGCCAGTGTGATGCACTCTATGCCTGATTGGAGCAAGTTTTCAGATGATTTGGAGTCTTACGTATGATTGATTAATTTAATGGCAAATCAATCAATTGAAGTTTAAATTTGTGTTCATTAACTGACAGAAAGAGTTGTTAGTACAATTAATTACACAGTTATGTTCAGTTATGCCAGATTCAGAAAGATCATGTCAGTTACCTAACTCACCGGTTGAGTAAGGAAGGAATCCAGCCAAATGAAGACAAATTGAAGGCTATACAAGATATGCGATGTCCAGAGTTTACAACGGGTGTCCTTCATTGCATGACGAGATATCTCAAGCAAGTTTATACCTCGGCTATCTCAAACCTCAGTGCCACTTCGTCACTATGCTAAACACCACTACTTCCTGGTCAGTCAACAGCTCCATGAAGCATTCTCTGTCCCAGAAGCAATAGCTCAACCATTGATCAGATCGGCTTATTTTTGTCCTTCCATCTCCATCCCCCTGCTATCAGTAGTGATATGTCCCCTTGTGGGTTGGGATATTTTTCGCTAGCTGCTCTGACGGATGTAGAGACATGATATTTACAACTAGTAAATGGCATATTGGGAGTATTCTTTGCTATCACCAGATTCTAGAAAGGTCGATTGAGGATTTCACAGACAACAAACCTCTCATCAGCATAGCCAGCCAGCAAACCAATCGATAAAGTTCCTCGATGTCTTACAAATTCTCAATTACTCATGTTCCTGCTTAACGTGCACAGATGCATTTTCCCAAGGAGAGATCAAACACCATATGAGGACTGATCTCTGGTGAGTCTGTGAGCGTAATGTTGGAAGAAGCTCCAGTTGATACGAAGGACAGAACATTCGGTGAGCAACAGTCCTTGGAGGCCGTCATGAATAATGGGTGTGTCATAGGCGTGTTCCTGACCAATTTTCCCATGGTCGTATCAACTGCAAGTACATTTTGTTTACATTGAATACTTTATTCAAAGTGAAGAGGACAAGGAATCAACTACAGACAGTCACCGTGACGGCTCGCTAACAAGTTTTGCAAAGCTGTTGCTTGCTCACGTGCGCATTAATTAACTTCCTGTCTCGGCTTACAACCGCCCATCGTAGCTCATTACAGCAACCATGTAGGCTAAATATTATCATTGCGGGTAGACGTTATGGACATAGCTTTGCAAATACCATAGGCGGAACCGGCACGTGATGGGCTTTCCAATGGTTTCATGAGCCTACGTGCCTCCTAGCATGATCTATCCAAGGAAAACCTCGACTGCCTCTAATTCTGGAATGGACTATAGTATTTTGTCTATGCTAAATCATCTTTCATTGCAACATGATGTTGTTATGCAGCAAGGGAGCTAGTAAGGGTGTCCCTTAAAGTGGCACAGTCCAGATTTATGCGCATGTTCGTGAAACTGCTTGCTCGCGCGTATTGCTTTTGCCTCGCTTTGGATTCTGCGCATAGCTAGATCAAAACATGGCGTTCCCGAGAGATGAGATGATGTTGTCAGGGGAAACTGATGATGAAGAAACGTTAGAGAATCTAGTTGAGCCAGTAAGTTTTTGTTGGACTCCATATTTTGATTGGTATACACAACGTGATCGGTGTGGTAGGAGAGTGTGAGATGCAGTTGCAGAGGGAAGTGCGCTAGAGTGAGACGTGATGGACGAGGCTGCGAGTGCAAAGCGGCAGGTGCGCACTGTGTGAGTGTATGTTCTTGCAGACCTGAGATATGCAGGAATCGCGGAGAGGTGCGCGCTAGAGCTTCGTCTGTTATTCTTGACTAGTGCCACGTAGTCTGCACATCTAGAGTTGTCGAGGAGATGACAGTCATGCAGGTGTATTAGTTGGTCCTCCCAGAGAAGTGGCTCCTTCTGCTGATGAAATTGAGGTTGTCATATTTCTTTTCTATATATACCTAATGGTGCAACTACAGTACAACCAAGGTACCTTCCATTGCATGTCTTGTAGGGATTTGTTAGCAATCTCAGCATTAGACAGCTTCAAAATGTTGTGAGCTCCTTCATCTGTAATTCAAGGGGGTCGTTGCAACTTGCTGAGGTCTACGCTAATGTTCGTGCACAGAGAGGTGACGGAGACCATCCTTTTGCGTCACCAATAAATCCAGAGACTTTGCCATGGTGCATTTGTGGCCGATGTGTTAACATGGATCAGCCTAGAGAGAACGTGTGTTGTCGAAAGAGGGTTTGCTGTACAACTGAAGAATATTTCAGGGCAACAACCCTTGACCATAATGTGCTACAGCTACAAATTCGTCTAGCTGCTGACTACCGAGTGGAAGTCCCCAACTATAGTCATAACGGATATCGCAAAGCTGCATATAGGCAGTACATACTAAGTCAGTACGGGTATTTGGGTAGAGGAAATAGGCGCATCGCGCCTTCATGTGTGGTACACTGTATACGACATTGGTTTCCCTCCCCAGATGGAAGGTACATGGGGTACAGGAGTGAGTAGATATTCAGGCAGTGCTCAGATTGTTTAGTTTAGTAGTAGTTGTGTATTCTTAGAAGTTAGATGCATGCAAACTGTGAAATTTTATGTCATTGTCAGTATAATTCAGCTACGGCAAATAACTGCAATTCTCATGTCAGTTGACCCTAGGCAACTTGTTGTTAGCTTGGCACTAACTGAAAGAAACACAAGTATGTAATAATTCTGACTGGTTTGAATACTTACCCTATAGATATTCAATAGCTGGTACACAACAACGACCCTTTCTTATCCATCTGCCATCCATCACTAGTGAAGTACTACTTACTGGTCCTTCATGTCTGGATAAGACGTTTATATACAGCACTATAACGTGCTAGTCTGCCATCAATTTTGAGTCACTGCATTCATGATTTGCCTTTAAACGCTCTACATATTTCTTGTTGACAGCTGGCACCCATCATAGACTGCAAAACAAGACGACACCAAGCAAAACACAAGAATACAGACTCTTGGTACTTGTGGCAGAGTCATATCTTCCTGTAGTTTATTGTTTTAATACATCTGCTGCAAAAGTGCCAGAGAAAGTTTCAACAGGTGACTGGGTCCTGAGCATACATTTTGTGGGTCAGTTGCTGTCCTACCTGCCCACCTTTCTACCGCCTTTCTGCCATCCATAGTGTGTATCTACTCTCGTCTATATATCGGTGAAAGAACAGGCTAGCAAATCAGCTAGTGACTTTCACCTGCAGGAAGACATTGAAGTATCTCTATTGTGTTTGTTTGTTGATAACATGCAGGTACTGTAACATTATGAAGTATGTCAGCATGCTCACTTGGGCAGAGGACACAGATGTGTTGCATCATCCTGTGTGACCAGATGTGTCCTCATGTATTACTGTATTGCTTGAGCCTATGCAACTATGGCCTGGTGAGATGCTGTAAACCTATACATTTATATCAGTGATGCAACAATACAACACAACAGCAGTATTAACAAACACAATGGCAGTCATTGTGGTAGCACAAGAATGGTGAGGTAACCTAAACTGTACCTGTCCTACTACACTGCCTTTCTGCCAGATCAGCAGTTGATGGTGGACTAACTGGAGCAGTAGTTTGAGCAATGTGTTGGGGGTTTTGCTGTAAAAACACTGTGTGACGATGAGTTGACTCTTCCTCTTCCATTCGCTTTTTTGCGATCGTATGTATTATCCCAGTTACGTGATTGTACTGTTTTCTTTCCTTCACCTTCCTTACGGTCCACTGCTGGGAATTTTTATTAAACTTCCGGTGAAATCTTGGTTGTCTTGTTGTTTTTGTTATAGCCTGTTCCAGAGTTGTGTGCTCATTATGATCCATGGCCGCTAGCAAACAACGGGCCTTGAAGGCTTCATACCTAAAACACTTAGGTAGTTTAATCATACGGGGATTGGATGTGAAGTGACTCACCCAAATGCTATTCTTTTGGAAGCATATTTAAGGATTAAATTGTGATAGTTTTCAAGCGCACTTGTTTGGCTGCAGTGGTAAACGTAAATGTAAGAAATTTTTTAGAAAATACAAAGCATTCACATCAGCCTAACCGACATCGTACATAATGGGTCATTGACCTAAGCCACTTAGGATCAAGCACAACCTTTCTCAAGAATTTCATTGATGGTGAATTGACATGTAGTGCACGCTTTCCACTCTGTAGCCAGTCATCATTTGCCAGCTCACTATGACTACATCTACCCGTTGCCCACTCATGTTCACCAATTACATGGTGCAAGACTCCAATCCAAATTGTCTGCACAGATGATAGATACTTGTGCTGCACGTGTGGTGTGGTGTGGTGTGGTGTGGTGTGGTGTGGTGGTGGTGGTGTGTGTGTGTGTGTGTGTGTGTGTGTGTGTGTGTGTGTGTGTGTGTGTGGAAGACAGCTCTGCCTTGGAATGTATACAGTGTACATATGTACGATTGTATGTATGTAAATCTTTCATACCTTTAGCCGCTCTACATCTCCTTTTGCTTGTTGGCAACTCCACCAAAAATGGTTTACTATGGATCTTTTCCAGGGTCCGAGTTCAGCCAGTTCTCGTTTCTTTGATGCCTGTTCAACAATCATGAGTGTTTCAGTACTAATACTAAATAATTTGTTGCATACCTCAGATAGTATCTTTGATAATTTTTTGGCTTTATGCCAAACATCCAACGAATGCACTAAGTGTCTGTAAGTTTCATCTCTTTCTGTAAGGGAGAGGTTTAAATTCCCAAATGTCCACCAATTTACATCATGTCATGTCCTTACCCAGCATTGCAGAAATAGAAATAGATGCATCTGTAACTAATTCTATGACTTTGATCTTCTTTTGTATAGATGTCAAAGCTCTCTGCAGTCCAAGTTTCTCCATCCTAGATGATTTCAGTTCAGTCTCTCTCTTGTCAACAAATTGAACGTCTACAACTTTTCGTGTGACAATATCCATAAGAGAGTACACACAATATTTTGCACTGAACCCTGGTGAGTCACAGCGCCCATCACCAGCAAGAACTACTGGTCGATCTCCAATATCGGCGAGGATTGCATTTCTGGATGTTTCCCAATGTTCTACAACAGACAGACATATATATAGGCGCTGAATGCGATCGAAAGTTGACTGTGATATAGAATTCAATCTAAAGAACAACTGACACAAGAGACTAATTTTTGAGAAGTTGTTTCCAGACAGAAAAACTGAAGCAGCAAACAAAAGATTATTTATGAAGAATGGGTATCCATTTTGAGATTTGCATCGTGCAGAACTACTCCATGAGCCTTGGTGGAACTTCTTGCAGTGCCATTGCAATGTCAATGTGCTGCCAATATGCTTCTTCTGCACCGATATCTCTTCCCAACAGAAGGGATATCTGCACGTTTTTCCAAGCAACTGCAATATGCAATCTTCATCACACACAACCCTGGGTAACTTCAGCCTATTCTCAAGATCATTTTCAAAGATAGTGATAGGTGTTATTGCTATTGGCTGCACTGAGACACGTACAACAGGAATAGCTCCAGAAGATGGACTTGAGGTAGGCATCTGTCCACCTGAATCTTTGTCACTAATTCCAAACTGTACCTGAAACGAAGCAAATCTAGTGGTCAGTAGTAATAAACTCTAAGATTACAAGATGCAAGGGGTGTGACCCCAAGTGGTTGTTTTGTATGCTCTTTATTGAAGAAAGACAACATCCTTTATTCTCATTATTATATCAGAATGACACTATAAGCAATTTACATGCATCATCTCTAACAAACAATCTTACCGTTGGGATAATCATGTCCTTTACAGTCAACTGATCATCCAGAACTTCCTTGCTTCCGACAGGTGAGGTTGTGACATCAACAATGTCATGTGATGAAGCATGGTGAGTGCTTGGGGACAAGGTTATGTCATCCAGATAACTGGCATCAAGCTCATCAACATCATCAGAAGAAGTACAATCAGTGTCACTATGGATACATAATTTATAACATCTGTAACTGCATGTACGTTGGATAGTGATCATTGATGACCATGCACTTAGATTACCTTTCATATCGGTATTCATCTTCAGATGACTGGTCAGATTCATCTAGTGTAGTCAGTAAAGTCTTCAAGCTGATAAAAACATTTGAAGTCACAACTGTCCTGTAAGGGTACAGGATCTTATATTTACTCAGCCGTTCTTCTAGGTTCTTGATCTTCATTACTCTCATCATCTGTTTCAGAACCTGATGAACAATTCACAGAGGGACATGGAGAGCTGCATCAGTGGACAACAGTCATAAGATTACACTATGTGTACTATATCTACAGATACATGCACAAATAGACGTGCAAATTCAACTGTCGTACTTTGCAGAGTTTACTGGACTAAGTGTAGATGGAAACAGAGGTCTTCTTGAACTGAGTTTGCCTGACCGTACAGGAGTAGAAATCATTTCTTCTACGTGTCTGACAGATGTGTCTAAATCACGAAGATCTGTACAAGACAGTAGACGTGTATGTTTATATACCTCTATTCTCAGTAATCTACTAGCTAGCCTACCTGCAGCTATCAAACAGTCAGACTGGTCTGTACGTTCTCTAGAATGGGAAGCTATAGTCTCCAATGTTGCTGAATCGTCACCTAGATTGAAGAATAGAGTCATATCGGTGTTGAGAATAGTGCGTCGATCGAAGTGCTGTGGCTGAACTTACCAATCGCATTAGGCTCCGGTAGAGAAGTGGACAATGGCTGACAGCTGAAAAAGCGTAAGCTTTGACTGTTATTCGTGAATTGATACAGAAGTACCAAGCAAGCTAACCTGCAGTTGAGTACGCGCCTCAAAAGAAATTCGGCAAGCGAGTTGAAACTGGGCAAGCGTAGGCGATCTCTCAAAGCGAGGAGTCTGTCGTAAGTAGATCGTTCCAGTCTTACTACTTTGCATTCTGTGTCTAGTTGTATTTTCCGACGACCAGCCCCTCGTCTTGCACCTCCGTGCTTCCCTGCACTACGCTGGCTTCTTGCGGATGTCGTCGACATTACAATAGACGTATACTTCCGGTCACGTGCAGGATTTATCCGACGCTCACACATGCATATACGAATGCAAAAACAGATAAATTCAGCTTTTTAACCTCTACCTGCTATATTTAAAGCGTTCCGTCTTTGCAGAGTCTACAAAGATAATGTTGTATTTGGTACGGCTACTCAAACTGTGAACTGCAAAGCGTTCGCATCTTCGTTTTTTTGTGAGAATACAGAAAATGTACTACCTTATTATAATATTTAAGCTTTGTCTTTTAAAGGTTGCTTATTTCGATGAACTTGAAAAATGTATACACAATTCAAGATGGATTCCGAGGCGTTCTCCTCGCGCAACATCTGGACTGTGCCCCTTTAA
>NW_026912661.1:25000-27955 GCF_963422355.1 Corticium candelabrum | reverse complement strand
CAAACGCTGGTTCACACCAGTTTTACATCACAATTGCGAAAATGTCAGTTCAGGGAAGTCCTTATGTTATACATCTGGAACAATCCGTTGCTCCTCCTCCACCTGTTATCAGGTTAGAGCAACAGGCAGGAAATTCTAAGAGTTTTTATACGTATTTTTTAACAGTGCCACAAACTATCAGCCTGCAAATTATCCTAATGAGCAGATTACGTTTGCAAGAAAAGAAGGAATCGGTCAAGTTGACATTGCAATTGTTTGCGATACCACTGGAAGCATGGGTAACTATTTGTTTAATAGATTCTAAGAAGTTGAGTTAAGGTGTATGTTTTTAGGTGTTTTTGATTTAGTGTGTCTTAATTAATTGTTTGTGCTTCGAGCTTTCAGTGTGTGTGTGGGGGGGGGGGGGGGGGCGCGGTGGGGCAGATGGTAGAGCGTTGGTGATGACATCCGAGATCTTCTATTCCGTGATGAGGGTTGAAGGTTCGATCTTGGTGGAGGCTACACTGTCGCAGTTTCCTTGAGCAAGAAACTCACCCACACTTGCTTCTCTCGACTCAGGAGTATAAATGAGTACCTGATCATTGACTGGGGTGGACAAGACCACCGGCTTGCCAACAACATCATGCAGCAGACGGGTAGGTGTGGGCCTTGGTGTCCAGTCCCAGAGCTGCGCCGTTGTCAATGCCCCTGGATGACTCTGCCCAAGCTCCAGGTGGATTGTAGCGCTGGCCCCAAGACTCCACGTAGCGCATGGAGGCCCTGTCTCTAGAGGCAGGGAAACTATCTTCGCAACTGACCTCAAGGTCAACGTCGAAAGACGTGGAGGGCTTAATTAACAATTTGTTCATTTGTCCATTTGTGTGTGTGTGTGTGTGTGTGTGTGTGTGTGTGTGTGTGTGTGTGTGTGTGTGTGTGTGTGTGTGTGTGTGTGTGTGTGTGTGTCTGTGTCTGTGTCTGTGTCTGTGTCTGTGTCTGTGTCTGTGTCTGTGTGTGTGTGTGTGTGTGTGTGTGTGTGTGTGTGTGTGTGTGTGTGTGTGTGTGTGTGTGTGTGTGTGTGTGTGTGTGTATCAGGGTTTTTTGTCTCGTGAAGTCTAAATATGCATCTAGTGGTCACTTAGGCTATCAAGCGGAAAGTAGGTAGATGTATACATTTATTTTATGAACTTAATTGATGCTTTGAGCAGCGCCCGAAATCAAGACTGCTCAAAAGCTAATGCAAGATCTCATAGACTCTGTCAGTAGTGAAAGTCTTTGCAGTGATTTAAGATTAGCTGTTGTTGTGTACAGAGATCATCCACCGCAAGTATCTATAAACAAATATATGATGGGTAAAAGTTTCTAATGCATGTATTGGTGTGATCTTCTTTCTTTAGGAGAACACCTACGTGACTAGGGTTTGGCAATTCACTTCAGATATTGCTAAGATCAAAAATGCTGTCAATAGTCTTGAAGCCAAAGGTTAGTAAACTCCTAACATTTGCAGAGTGTATGTACAAGCAATACGACATAAACATGACGCGTGGCACATTCCTGCAGCGTGACAAGACATAGCCAGCCACTGGCATAGCTCCAGACTGTATGAGGATGGATATCTGGATACATATACAGCATTTCCGTATACAGTCACTGAATGATACGTATTAAACATTAATTCGTTTACATTTATGCTGCATTTTGTGGTTCTTCATACTTTATAATGTATACAGTTTTACAGTTTAAATAGAACTGACGTACAAATTATCATCATCATCATCATCACCATCATCATCACGCAGTCAGTCGACGCGACTATGACTGTTCAGGGCTTGGGCACGGCTTGATAAGCTTTCTACATACTGTTCGGCTTTTCGCTTGAGTTGGCATGCCATCTGTTACTGATATCAATTTCTTTCCACATCATATTCCTTTTGCAGTGTCTTTGAATCTCAGTCAAATATCTATAGGTTGTATTTGTACATCAGATAACAAAAGTGTTGTCTTCTCTACAGGAGGTGGTGACACTCCTGAAGCCGTTGCAGACGCAATAAAAGAAGTCATCAATCTCAACTGGGATGAAGATCAGAGGCCCCACACTGTTCGAATGGCCGTGTTGATAGGAGACTCTCCTCCACATGGAACGCCTGGCCTTACATACGACGACGAGTTCCCGAATGGTAAGTTTCTAAAGGCTTTGGACAACGAAATACAATACGTCAAATTCTAGTTTTAACTGAAACATATAATAGATCACGACATATATAAAATAAATATATTAACCGTCTATGTAAGCATATCAGATTCTTTAAAAAATTTTAAGTTGTAGAAAAGTTATAAAATTAATTAATTTAATTTCTATTTAGGTTGCCCAGCTGGTCATGATTGTAACGTTTTAGCGGACCAATGCCGCTTGAAGAAGATCAACATCTACACAGTTTTGTGCAGAGATGATCCGTTTACTTCGCAAGCCTTCAGTTCTATAGCACAATCCTCGGGCGGAAAATGCACAAAAATTCAAGTAAGTTGCGTGATAAAGGCGACAACAGAAACAGGAAAACGTGTATTTGTTGTTACAGTCTGCAAGTAGCAACCCTGAAATCATAGAATTGATTAAACTACACGTTCATGTTCAGCTGGACCGTCAGCTCAGGAACGTTGCAGTATCGGACGTTATTGTCAAAAACCCATTGACGGAACCTACGCTTGCACAGCGTCTTGTACGCGTCAAAGATGAACTGTTTTCTCAAGGCGTTACCGTAAGCGACAATGTCTGAGACGTATGCATGTGTGTGCGTGTGCGTGTTTATATATATATATATATATATATATATATATATATATATATATATATATTTTAAAAAAATTTAAACATATATATATATATATATATATATATATATATATATATATTTTAAAAAAATTTAAACTATATTAAAAGAATCCAATATCTATGTAACTTGTCATTGTAAAGGTTCGAAA
>NW_026912661.1:12500-15000 GCF_963422355.1 Corticium candelabrum | reverse complement strand
AAACAGAGAACAGACGTCTGATAATAGCAGATAACATGGATGGAACGTATTCTGTCGCCTTCGAATTAGCAAACGTTGGTTCACACCAATTTCACATCCTAATTGGGGAAAAGCCAGTTCGTGGATCTCCATGTGCTGTGCCTCTGCAACAATTCGTTGCTCCTGCGCCACCTGTTATCAGGTATTTAAAACAACAGAAAGAGTTGTTACTTGAAAGTGTTTATATGTATGTTTATTAATTAACAGTGCCACAAACTATAAACCTGCAGATTATGCAGATGACAAAATCCAGTTTGCAAAAAATGAAGGAATCGGGCAAGTTGACATTGCAATTGTTTGCGACACCACTTCAAGCATGGGTATCTATAACTTACTGTTTTAATTGATAGAGTTTGAGCTGTATTCTTCTAACTTTGATTTGTCTTTTGTCTATTTTGTTTGTATTTTAAGTTTTCAATGTTGTGTGTGTGTGTGTGTGTGTGTGTGTGTGTGTGTGTGTGTGTGTGTGTGTGTGTGTGTGTGTGTGTGTGTGTGCGCGCGTGTGTGTGTGTAACACAATTGATGCGTTGACTAGGACCTGAAATCAAGACTGCCCAGAAGTTAATGCAAGATCTCATAGACTCCATCAATGATGAGCCTCTTTGCAGCGACTTGAGATTGTCTATTATTGCTTTCAGAGATCATCCACCAGAGGTCCCTAAACAAAAATTCTAAAAACAATTTTCATCTCTATTTGTGCAATCGTTTGTCTTTACTAGGAGACTACATACGTGACTCAAGTTTGGCCGTTGACGTCAAACATTGGCACTGTTAAGAGAGCTGTCAATAGTCTTAGAGCCAAAGGTTAGTAAATGTTTAGCATTTGCAGACAGTACAATTGGCAGTGATTTTATCTTGTGAGTGAGTGAGTGTGTGTGTGTGTGTGTGTGTGTGTGTGTGTGTGTGTGTGTGTGTGTGTGTGTGTGTGTGTGTGTGTGTGTGTGTGTGTGTGTGTGTGTGTGTGTGTATTGCCTAGTAATTAAACTATCATTTTGCATGCATGCATGCATGCTGAGTGTCGTGGCTGTTCTACTACCCTAACTAATTTCTACACAATACATCCGTTAATTGCGAAAATGCATTCTGCGTTTTGTTCCCTAAGGAGGTGGCGACCCACCAGAAGCCGTCGCAGACGCGCTAAAAGAAGTCGTCGATCTCAACTGGGACGAAGCCCAACGGCCGCACGCCGTTCGAATGGTTGTATTGATTGGAGACGCTCCACCGCATGGTATGATCGGTATAAAATGCCCAGACAATTTCCCGAAAGGTATGTGAGTCCATAGAGTGGCTATATATATATATATATATATATATATATATATATATATATATATATATATATATAACAGGCGTATATCGAAAGACAGGATTTTCTATTGGAATTACATTAATAATTAATATCAATGGCAAAATGGTTATGCAAAACAATTATGGCAAGATTTTACTAATTAATACTGGACACTATTGTATACTATATTATTATACGATAATATATCCTACTATCGTATACTATATTATTATACTATAATATATCCTACTATTGTATACTATATTATTATACTATAATATAATATATCCTATTATTGTATACTATTTTATTATACTATAATATATCTTACTATTGTATACTATATTATTATACTAATATATCCTACTATTGTATACCATATTATTATACTATAATATATCCTATTACTGTATACTATATTATGATACTGTTGTGCTCAACCAGATCAGTCTGGTTTGTAAAGTCTATTACAAGTACCGGAAGCAAACCCTGCTTCAGAAGTACTTAGACCATCACGGCTGTCTAGAAAGAAGACACGACTTTACGAAGGATCCGAGTAGATCCCAGAAGCACTGTTTTCTGTAAGTGCTGCAGGTTGTGATGACCTGGAATAATGTCCAGCCACCATGCAATACCTGCGTGCACTGTGCCCAAAGCTCCCAAGACCACCGGAACCACCAGTGTTCGACAATGCCACATGCGGCTTATCTCCACTCGCAAGTCGCTGTACTTCGCCAACTTCTCAGCATGTTTCTTGCCAATGTTGCCATCAGCAGGACAGCTGATATCAATAAGAAGACAAGTGTTTGTCTTCCTATTTCTGAGACAGATGTCTGGACGATTGGCTTTGATCTTCCTGGCAGTGGGGATGGTGGTATCCCACATCATAGTAATGTCATCCGTCTCCACAAGCCTATCAGGATGATGCCGGTACCATCTGCTCTCCACTGGAACCCCAAAATGGCGACAAACGTCCCAGTGAATGATGGATGCCACCTGATTGTGTCGATCAGTGTAGTCCGTCGGTGCCAAAGCACTATACAGCCTGCCACAATGTGGTCGACTGTCTCCAGGCCTACACTGCACATGCGGCAAGTAGGACTGACATCACGATGTAGAATCTTGCACTCATAGTACCGAGTCCGAAGAGCTTGGTCTTGAGCAGCAACAACC
>NW_026912661.1:0-7500 GCF_963422355.1 Corticium candelabrum | reverse complement strand
TTCGGGACGTCGTTTCCGCCCAATGAGCGTTATTTCGGGCTTGTAAACGTGAGCCACAAGCTCCAGTTTGATCATTTATTCATTTCCTTCACTCTCTGTTATCGTTCTAGTTTGGAAACACGTGCTACTGCAATTCTGTGCTACAGGCGCTTTTCTTTTGCGTACCATTTCGGAACAACGTTTTGCGGTGCAGTTCAGCCACGTCAAAGAAGAAAGAGAACCTCCTCACATGTTGAGTGGCATTTCTCTGTTGTTCTTGTCGTTCGTGTGACGGCCTGATGGTGTGTGAAGGTCTGGTCGACTTGTTTAGCAGCATAGCTTCACAGAAACGTCGTGTGGGCGTGTATACTCCGAAGAAATTTGTGTCTCGGTTGAAGAGGGAAAATGGTAAACTGCAGATGTGTTTGGATTGTCTGCTTGTTGTCTGTTTGTTGCCTGTCTGTCTGTCTGTCTGTCTGTCTGTTTGTTGCTTGTCAGTCTGTCGTCTGTCTGTCTGTCTGCCTGTCTGTCTGTCTGTCTGTCTGTCTATACATATATTTCAAACATCAAACTATAATACATATCAAAGGGCAAAAAAGTAAAGTTTGCAAGCTACATGAAAATACACATGTGTACGCATAGCAGCTAAAAATTATGCTGCTACTCGGCTTTCAGCCAACTAATGGCTAAAAAACTGGGTGCTGCTAGAGTCCAGTTTAAATTCTTCAGTTGCACAGAGTGCCAATGCTTTTCTTCTGATGACACTGGCATTGCATCTTTGCAGTTGGATTGCAAATAGTTTCCTCCAAACATCTAAGAATTCTGGAGGATTGGGTCGACCAAATTTACGTGATGACTGCTCTGCCAACTTTTGAAGGAACTTCTATGCCTCTTTGCCCCATCTTCCATAGTGCTCCAAGACCAAAGGAACCAGGGAAACAGATGTGCCACCAGGAAGTCTCTCTCTGGAATGCTTTCTCTCTTCTTGCCGCTTGGCTGCTGCTCCATCAATCTCAGCTGACTTAGGGAAGGTGTCTGAGCTCCAAGGGTGAGCTAATGCAATATCTAATTCAATAGTAACCCCTGAAGCTGAGTCAAGCACCACAAGGTCGGGTCTACAATCAGAGCTAGAATGAAGATGTCTTGCTTCTCGCTTGAAGTGTGCATGTACATCTCGAAGGCAATCTCCCCAAGTAGCAGCAATGGTGTTATGGACCAGACTGGCCATCTGCCTGTTTTGCAGGTCAACAGGTGATAACCACCGTTGTCCAGCTGAGCACCACAGTTACATGATCCAGACCAATCAGACAGGGGAATGGGCATCCCCAGACGAAGAAGAGTTGCCAAATGAAAATTGTAAGTAGATAGTGTGAACTCTTGATTGGTTGGTAAGGCAGACAACCAGGCACCTGCACTCGTACCCCGGACAGATCTCAGTCATGCAGCGTCATGTGCTCTAACAGCACTGGACAAAAGATTCTCTGAATTGACTCGAGCTTGGTGTTTGGAAAGCTGAAACTGCAACTTACCTGTCTGTCTGTCCGTCTGTCTGTCCGTCTATTTATCTATCTATCTATGTACCTGTTTGTCTCTGTGTGTGTCTGTCTGTCTGTCTGTCTGTTTGTCTGTCTGTCTGTCTATTTATCTATGTATCTATGTACCTGTTTGTCTGTCTGTCTGTCTGTCTGTCCGTCTCATCAATCAATACTAAAGACTGTCCAGACATTACGATGTTTGATCTAATACTGGACAGAATTTGGATCTTGATGTTTCACTTGCTCATCTATGGAGTCAGGTTATTATTAAGAGGGCTAGAAGGAAAAACGTTCATACTGCCACAACAGAAGAAGAAAAGAAAATGAAAAACGTTCAGAAGAGCTTGTTTCAGGAGAGTATGTATAACCTCATCCCCATACTCACATAGGTTTGGCAGTGTGCAGTTCCCGTATGACACTTTCTTGACTGTGCCATTCAAGGCCAAGTCTATTAGCTAATCTATGACTTTGTTGTTTGCAAGAACTGGTTTGCTTTTAACAAAATTTTACCGTATGTATAAGTACAGTCTATATGAAAATAGAGTATCTGTCTGTTTGTCTGTCTGTCTTGTTTGTCTGTTTGTCTGTCTGTCCTGTCTGTCTGTGTCTGTCTGTTTGTTTGTCTGTTGCTCTGTCCGGCCGTCTGTCTGTTTGTGTATTTGTCTGTTTGTTGGTTTGTTTGTGTGTCTATCTGTCTGTTCTGTTTGTCTGTCTGTCTGTCTGTCTGTCTTCTGTCATTTTGCTGTTTGTGTAAACCTGCAGTTGCTAATTTGTGTACTGTAAATATTTTTTGCGTGCGTTCTTTGCTAAAACAATGTACATTTGATTTAGAGCTATTTGACAACATGCAGCAACAGGATGCCCATGAATTTCTGAACTACCTGCTCAACACCGTGGCAGACCTGGTCACAGTTGAGACAAAAACATCTGGAGCTGAAAGCAAAGCCAGCGATGCATCAGTCAAGACATGGGTCCACGAGATCTTCGAAGGCGTACTAACAAATGAAACTCGCTGCTTGACATGCGAAACGGTCAGTCTTTGCTTGTAGTTCGTCATCATACTTTCATCTTTTTGTGTTGCTGTCTTGTTCTTGTTATGCTCACTTGCATGTCTCAACGTCTGTTAATTGCAGTCTCTAAGGTCAGTTTTTGCTCTACTACGGTATTATCTCTGATACAAACACGTCCTTCTTATTTTCTTCAAAGTGCCTGATAGATGTGTCTTTACTAGAGACGTGTCTTTGTTAGAGACTGCGTTTTATATAGTTTCATTGTGCTTACATTAACAATACAATTTAGCTATCATTACCATCCAATACGCTACGTTTGACTACTGGTATACTGGTAATAGTGTGATATGTACTTTTATTGGAGACTGTGGCTTTTATTCTTTGGATGAGGTCACGAAGTGTAATTTTATTAGAGAAGTAACTGTATTGGACTATGTGATTATATTAGAGATAATGCTGTAGTCACTGACGTGTAAAGACAACAAGTTAGTTGGCAGCAAATAGGTTTACTGGTCATTCATGCATTTCTCCAAATGGGTCTGATAATCAAGATCCACTTTTTAGCATGTAGTTCTTGTTTTTTTAAGATGCGGTAGCAACATTGGTTCATATCCTGACAAAGTAATTGTGAACGTTTGTATACCTCGCCTCAAACAAATTTGCAAACAGTTTGATTGTAAGCTTACTGCTTTGTACAGTGTTTATATCACATTCAGGTGCAAGCATTCAAAGAACATACTGCTTGGTGTCTCACATCCAAGCACCATCTACAACTGCATGGTTTCCAGTTTATATGTAGTGTTGCTATTTTTTGGTCCGACATTATTGTCATATCCGTAAAGATTGCATTTCTCTCAGAAGAGATTTTAGTCTTGATGATTCTATTCCCAGCATTTAGTTATCTTAGTCGTCGTTGTTACTGTAATTCCTCGAACAGTAAACCGTAGATCTGATCAGTGTGAAAAATAGTAACCCATGTGCAGTTAAACCTGTGCCTTAGATGTCAGAGACTGCGACATTGCGCATGTTTAGTATTTCAAATTTAGTATAGTTTGACGGAAGAGACACAGTAAGACAAAGATGAAGACAATGATCATGACAATGAGGACAGTATGGTTTTATGATGAGGACACTGAGTAAACTACTGGTAACTGAATAGGGGTTACCCTAACTGTTTGAATGCGTCAAGATTGTGTTCCTCTAATAGTTGCATAACTCTTTACTTCAACTTGAACCACGATAGCAGACATTGAAAAATAGTAACTCGTGCTCGATTAGTAATCCTGCTTAAATAGTAACTCATAGCTCTGATCAGTTTGAAAAAATAGTAAACCACGGGTTACTATTTGCGAGGAAATACGGTATGTTTAGACATGTACCCTTACTGGTTACTAATACACGAACTGGTTACTGGCTAATAACAATTTATAGTCAGTTGCCATATGAAACGTTTAGTCTCCATGGCCATTAAAGTAGTTCCTACTTACTAAGTTGGGGGTTGTTTTGTATGTTTTTCTGCTCACCTACTCATGACACTTATTCCACTCACCTGCTTGACACTTGATTTATTTGTGTCCATGTTTCTGCTGTGTTTGTTATAATGCTGTTTCTATTTGCTTGCTGTCTCCATCTTTTCTTGTTTGCATTTCTCTTGTTGAGGGGGGGGGGGGGGAGGGCATGGAGTAGTTCCATATTACACTGTGCTTAGGTAAGGAGTAAAGACGAAGAATTTCTGGATCTTTCTGTTGATATTCAGCAGCATTCGTCAATAACGTGTTGTCTAAAGTGAGAGCCCAAAGTTGTTCAGCGGGAGCACTCATCGAAGCATATTAATTTTTGTTGATATTTAGGTGTTTCTCTGGAACAGAGACACTGTGTTCTCAGTACAAATATTTTTGTGATACATGTTGTAGCAAACAAGAAGCCACCAAACGGTATAATCAATCATTGGAGGTTTTCTAAATTTAATTATTATGTGTGAACTTGTAGCATAGTTTGAATACTCTAAATCAAGTAAATTTCATAAGTAAAAAAGTCAAAAATTAAAACGTTTTTAGGAGCAATTTGATTTGAAAACATGCTTGAAGGCTATGCTGAAAACAGCTTTAATTAAGTTACTACTCACAGTAAGAATGACGGAATTGCGAGGGCACAACTTCTACGCATGTGCCATTGGTATTGTAACATAACTCTTATGAACCATGTCACTGGTGGTGTGACTGAAAGCAATAATTTGCAGCTTAAAAGGTTTAAGGCTCGTACAATCTCGTTTCTGCCAGACCCGACAGGGATTGTCAAGTTGGGATAAGGTAGCCTTGTCCCCAGACTCACGTGAGCCTGGCAGTGATCGGTTCCTGTATGACACTTTCAGCCTTCCGTACTGGATACTGCCAGGCTCATGTGAGTCTGGGGACGAGGCTAGGCTAAGGCTAGTGCCTTGGTTTGGCGCCAGGAATGCATCCTGGTGCCCAACGGAAATGACACGCCCATGCAGACACACCTGCCTACCTACCTATACTTAATAGTTATAACATGGGTGGTAGGGATGTTGGCGTGCTATATGACCCGAAGTTGTGAGGGCTTATCACCGAGATAATTGGACGAGGTCCAATTATCAAGGTGTTAAGCGCTCACGGCTGAGGTGTCTTATTATGCCAACATCTCGACCACCCATGTTATAATTGATTGATAACATATCAACTTGACTGTTTAGTGCACCCTTAATTGAATAAATGGTTATTGTGGGAAGAGGTGTTATATGGTTGACCTCAAGTGTTATATCATGACCTCGGGTGTTATATCGCTGATATAACACTTGCAATGGACCAATGAGCACACCTAAAGGTCACATGATATGTTATAAATAGTACATACACACATTTATACATTTTTTTGTTTACAAGGACCCTTAGGGCCCAGGTTAGATCCTGCAATCACTATTCTGCAATCTAACACCGCAATCTAACACTGCAATCTAACACTACTGTAGCAGAAGTCACTATCAGAAATCACTATGATGTACTTTACTCTTGCTGTACTTGCTGTAGATACTTGCTGTAGACAGAACCTGACACTCCGGAGAGAGAGGCAATTGTATGCTAGTTCCTTGCCCAAGGGAATTTATGTATGTGGCCCTCCCGCACTCAAACTCTGACCCGAAGGTCCCGGATGTTGCCAATCTCCAAATGTACACTCTAACCAATTGAGCCATATACATACATACATTTATACATACATACATATACAACATTTACATACACACATACATACATACATACATACATCTAGGGCGTCACGTGGGTCTCAAAAGTGAGAGGCTCATCAATAAATTTGAACAAGTGATGTCAAAACTAAGATGTTTTAATTAAGACTGCTTGATTCTCAAACAACACGAGATTAAATACAATAATAATATTAATGCACCATGCCCTCAAAGTGGGGGCTAGCACTTACTTTAGTACATAGGATGTGACGCCCTTGCATGCATACTCATGTACATATGTATGTATCATCATGGTACATTCAATCATGATGTCTTGTGTTCAGTCACAGTCGTGACGTCACCATCTGATTGAATAGCTTCAATCCTTGGTGCCAAATCTTTGCTTGCTTGGTGCCAAGACCAGCCTCTGGCCTGTGTCACCATAGTGCCAGTTGGCCACCCCTGCCCAAACAACGAGACCAATCACGAGTCTGCTGTAATATGTGAGAAGGCCAACGAAGAGATTGAGGCTCAACAGTCGTTCTCCAGTGGGACTAGTGGGAAGGGGCATAGAAAATTTCTCATTACAACAATGAACAGCGAGCTGATTTTCAGGAAAATTATGAAGCGATTAAACTTGGGAAATTAGTTGGTCCTTACAAAATTAACAAAATTAAAGTGGCTTAAAATATACTTGATTTAGAGTAAGTAACCATACCTACTTAAATAACGTTCCATCCTTGTCTTTCACCAAGTCTGTATGGGCTTTACATTATTTATTGCTGTAGACCACATGTTTACTAGAACTAAAGAGTAGGTTGTCATACGTAGGGTCTGCAGTCTGAAGCTCAGTTAGTGTTGATTAGTGCAACGACAATATTCAACTTGAATTAGTCAGCAACGTTTGTTTGGTATTATTGAAATTTTAAAGTTATCGGTGAGGTCTTGGTACATACTTTACCATGCTGCTCAACCTCAGAAGGTAAAGAGTTACTCGAATGATTACAGTAGATAGCAATTTCTTGTGTTAAATTGGTCTGTGAGGCTGTCAGTTTGTCTCTCAAATTGACAATTCTCTATGTTTTATTGTTGAGGCATCGTTTGACTAACTTGTAAAAGTAACTATGACAAGTAGTTGCATGTCTGATGAACGATATCCTGTAATCTTGTTTATCTAATCACGTCTGTATACAAGGCAGCATGGAGGGTTGAGTGTGTGAGATGACAAATGTGTAGTGTGGTTACAATACTGTACTGAGAGGTGACTATTCTGGAAAGAAACAGGTGAGTGTTACCATGTAACGTTGAGTCACAAACTTGTACCAGATATCACTGCAATGACGAGTGTCTTGCTGGCATTTGTGTGCTTTTCTGTTTGAACATTTAAGGCTATGAGCATCTGTTGTGTTGTATGTGACATCATTTCTTTAACGAGTGGTGGGATAAGGGAAAGTCAAACAAGCAGTGGTTGGGGATCCAAGGGATTACACAGTGTCAGAGCCCTGACTGTCGCACTTTTTTTTGGTCAGCGTGTTTTGTGAATAGTCTGGCATATTCAGACATCAGCATACTCTATCCATTGGTGTAGTGTTGGGGAGGGGGGGTGAGGAGGCTAAGGCCTCCCCTGTCTTTGTAGCCGTTTTCCCTCAGGTTACCAAACAGTGAGATGAATCTTTGTCCATCACACTGTCCCGGCAATGGCAGATGTTCATACTGTTGCAAGTAAAAAGAAAAATGGGCATGGCTTTGAAGTGTCATCAAACTTGAGGACCAC